>NW_005871074.1:1315161-1429256 GCF_000147115.1 Myotis lucifugus
CTCCCAGTCTAATTAGCATATTACCCTTTTATTAGTATAAATTTTTTTAAGAAAATAAATCTCCTTTAAACAAATCTGAGTCAGGTTTCTATCTCTTGATACCGGAAGAATCTGAATGAACACAACTAGTTTGAGAAGAGTCAACTCCTGCACTTAATCTAATTGATCTAACTCTCCCAGAGCCCTCAGTCTCCTGGGGCCCTGGCCATGCTCTCCCACTAACACCAGCTGTGTTCTGGCCCAAGTAGCACATACCAGCATTATTGATTATTAATTGAGAAGTACACTAAGTGCTCACATATTGAGGTGCATGCTTTGCACAAAGAACTGTGTCAAGCATGTATTAGCTTCAGAATCGTAAAAACCTGGGTGATGGTTGTCAAGGAAGTTAAACTCAGTACTTCAGGCTACATTTCAGAAAACTGAAGTAAAGGGATTTTACCCAGAAAACATTTCAGAACTGTGATATAATAAAAAATATATTTGGTCTTTGTCCCAGGTTCCTGGCACAGAACTTCAAAAACCCTTGGAATTTTCTGAGTGATACGAGTATCTTTTGTTCTTCATAACGAGCTCCTTTCTGGCTCAATCTGAGTGTAGAGTAATGAGGTGACTCGTGGTGAACCCTTAGATAATTTCAAGGGAGGGATTGGTCACAGCAGAAATACCAGGCAGGAGGTTGGAGGGTGAGAGCTTTCAGCCTCAACGCCAACCTCCAGGGAGAGCAGAGGGGCTGGAGATTGAGTTCAATCCATCTTCTGTGCCTAAGTTTTTCTTTTTTTTTTTTCTGTGCCTAAGTAATGAGCCCTCGATAAAGACTTGAACAATGAGGTTCTGAGGAGCTTCTGGCTGATGAACTCATGGGGTTCTGGAAGGGTGGAGCATCTGAGGGCTTAGAAGTTCTGGGCCCTGCCCCCACCCCGCCTGTCCCCTTACCTTGCCTTGTGCATCTCTTTCATTTGTCTTGTGTCCTTTAAGTTAACACTGTAGTTATAAATACAGTAGTCCCCCTTATCCAAGAAGGATATGTTCCAATGTCCACAGTGGGTGCCTGAAACTGAATAGTATCAAACCCTATATACTAGTATACTATGTTTTTTTCCTGTACATAGATACATTTTCACTTAAAAGAAACACTTTATGGCTTCTCCATGGGATATCTGAATCATCAGCATCACTAGTCTTGCACTTTGGGCCCTTATTAAGTAAAATAAGTGTGAGTTGATATTATGACAGTTGATCTGATAATCTGGTTGGCTATTAGGTAACCAGCAGGTAGGGAGTGTCTACATTGTAGAGAACCTAAACAAAGGGATGAGTCATGTCCCAGGTGGGACAGAGCTGAGTGGCTTTCAATTTAAAACTTAGGAATTATTTCTGGAATTTTCCATTTAATATTTTCAGATGAAAATTGACCAGGGGTAAATGAAATAGCAGAAAGCAAAACCAGGGATAAGGAGGATCTATTGTACAGCTCTTTGCTGGGTTCTGTGAATTGTTCTAACAAATTATTAAACTTGAGGGGGGGTCTTAGAAACTCCCAAATTTTTGGACTTTAAAAAAATTTGAGATATAATTGACATATAACATTATATTAGCTTCAGATGTGCAGCAGAATGATTTGATGTTTGTATAGAAACCAGAATTTTTGGTCAGCCCGGCAGAAGTGGGGGTGGCTCGGGGCCCCACCTACACGTAATTGTTTCTGGCGTCTGAAGTGGGGACAATCTTGTGAGACTATTCCTTCCTTCACTTACAGATCTTATGCTTACTCCTGTCAGAATTGGACTGAACTGTGGGACACCCAGTTGGTGTTAGAGAATTGCTGGGGGACCAGGTAAGAACTTTGGAGGTAACGACCCTAAAAACTATGAAAAGCGGCCAAGCACCCAGTCTCAGCTGTCTCCACAAAGGCACTTCAAAAACAGTTGAAGACCGAGCATAATATTCAACAGATCCTTCTGAAGTGAAAGGAGATATATCCATAGAGGTGAGTAAACAACAACAGACAAGGTTCTAAGGTCCAATATGCTACCTGGTGTGATAATGAGCTCCCATTCCCACGTTCACATATGAAGCTCATCTGATTCGTGATCTATTCTGCTCGAACTCCTCAGAGTGGGTCCAATTATTTTACTGCCATGGTATTGGATGTATCAAAGGTAGTATAAATTTGTAGTGGTAGTGGTATTTTGGAGCGTATTTAAAATAACCTGTGACTGAACTCATTTTTGGCAGATTCCTATTATAAAACAATCCAGAGGACCAAATTATACCCATCAAAATATACCATTATGTGCCCACGTAGGCCTGATTTTGATTCAATTTTTTATAGGATTCAGGTTTACTTTTCTACAAATACATTTGTTGTCTAACACCTCCATTCTTTCATTTCTGTTTGTATTTACTTTTTAATTATTTGGAGGGAGGTCACTCTGGGGCCTCATTCATACACGTCCCTCGGCAACAGCAGGGTCTCAGGGCAGGTCACTGGGTGCCTACATGTGTAGGGCTCCTCAGCTCCGAGGAGAGATAGTGAATAAGAGTTGGGAAACATAATGTTTCTGGGCATTGGAACTATTGTTCTCAGATGCAGGAGAGAGACGATCTGTGGTCAGTCTGATGATTTGGGATAAGGTGGATGGCATCAAACAACCTGGAATCCAGGAGCACGGCTCTGTCCTGGGCCCACCCCTGTTTATATTCAACTAACCTCTTCCCCCATCTTTCTTCCCTGCTCTGGTGGGATGGGGGGTTACACAGCATCACATTCGGTCTTTTCCACATTGTTAAGTTATTAATGAGTCATTAAAAATGGAATCGAGTTGATGAGCCATGTATAGTTTGCTTAATCATCTTCTTATGACGGATCATTTACGTTGCTTCCAAATTTTGCTTTTATAAATGCAGTTGTAATAAAATCTTTGCCCATAAAGCTTTTTCCACATTTAGGGTAAAATTGCCCAAATTAATTCCTGACTATTTTAAAGCTTTTGACACACTCACCAAATAAGTTTCTAAAAGGGCTCCAATTTCTAAAGGGCAGTGTCTAAAAGTAGTTTTTCTTTGTCCTTTTGCCAGCCCTGAATATTATAATTTTTAAAAAACCTTTGCTAACTTCATAGTTTAAAAAATGGTCTTAGTGCTTTGCTATATATTTCTTCAATTATTCTTGAAATTAAACTCCCTTTCCTAGTTAGCTCCTTATTTCTTCTTTTTCATACATTTTCCCAGCTCTGGTCTGTTCTTCTCCTCATAACTTCTAATTGCAGAAGGAGGCCAATGAGCATTGTCTCAGGGATTGGCTAACACTTCAGTAGTCACATAGAAAACCCAGCATGCAGATCAGAAATTCAACAATTTGGGGATCCATGCTTAGCAATCACACTCGTTTGTGGTTTGCAAAACAAGGATTAGCCATCTACATTTATTCACATTTTCAACAAATAATTATTATGGGCCTTCTATGTGCCAAACACTGTTTTAGACACAGTGAAAAATAACAGACAAAAGTCCCTTCCTTTGTAGAGTGTACTTTCTAGTGAGGAGAGGAAGAGAGTGAACATAGTAAGTCGAATATTTTGAGGGTTAGAAGGTGTAAGTACTAGGGGGAGGGACTGCTGGGTAAGGGGGGAATGAGAGCATTGGGGGAGGGGGGTACCTGCAGCATTTTTAAATAGGGTGAGAAGGTGACATTGGAGCAAAGACTTGAAAGAGGTGAGACAATGAACGGAGGACTCTGGGATTAGATTGCTTGGGGCAGAGGCACCAGCCAAGGTGACAGGTCTGCTTGCTGCGTGTCAAGAGCATCAAGGAAGCCAGGGAGGCTGAAGCGGAGTGGTGGGCAGGTAGAGGAAAGAAGTTGAGGTCCAGAAAGGCACAGGGGTGAATCTTGCAGCATTTGGGGGCGGTTGTAAGGATTTGGGCCTTCCTCAGAGTCAGATGCGAGACCCTGGAAGCTTTGGATTAGAAGAAATACACAACCTGTCCCGTGCTGCCTTAGAAACAGCTTGCAGGGGTCAAGGGCAGAAGCAAGGAGACCAGTTAGGAGACTGCTGCAAGTATCCAGAGGCCTCACTGGGCCACGGAGGTGCTGAGAAGGCCTGGGGATGTGGTAGAGCCCAGGATTTCCTGATGAAGTAAATGTGAAGTGTGAAAAAGGTGGAATCAAGGACTATTTCTTTTTTAAAACCTCTTAGGTGGCTTGGTGGAAAATGGAGCTTTAATTAATGATTCTGTTAAAATTAGAAGTACATTTGCTCATGGAAAGAGCTCCAGGTATTGAGGCCATGAGAATGAATCCCTGAGAACTCAGAAGGGGCAGTGGTTTTATCCATTTTAATGACTGACAAAAATGATAACAAGATTGTGGCATTTGGTTTACCCTTTTATGATTTTCATATATTCCTGTTTAACTTCATTGGATTAAAATAAATATTTGCTACCGAGGCAACCAGTGTGGCTCTTTTTTTAAAAAATCCTCACTTGAGGATATGTTTTAGAGGGAGAGAGGAAGGGAGAGAGAGAAAGATGAATGTTGATTGGCTGCCTCCCCTATGTATCCAATCTGGGATCAAACCCGCAACCTTTTGGTGTAGGGGATGATGCTCTAATCAACAGAGCCACCCTGCCAGGGCCAATTGTGGTCCTTATATAGCACTTATGCCTGGTGTCATTTGAACTCACCAGTGCTTACAGTGATTTGATTTAGAGTTCACATTGTTCTGGGTTGTTAGGCATACTGAAAGTGGGCGACAAACCAAGGACAGAAAGAAATCAAATGAACTGTTTTGTGCAGATGTAGGCCGTTTTGTCATTCAAGATGAGTTCCATTATGAATGATGGATATATAATGCTAGCCATTATTTTTAAACGAAGGGGTGTAACCTATCTTATGCATTCTATTTTCCTATCTGAAATTAAAGAAAGAAAAGACACTGAGATGTGACTGCTCCGCAAGTGGACAGTGGAGCAGCTGGTTGAGTGTCTCTGTGATAGCTTCTATCTTAGGGAAGCTTGGGTATCCTGTTGCTTCACTGCTCTGGTGTCCTCAGTGATTTCAGCTGAGCTGTGAGAATGGGTGGAACAGAACGGTGAAGTGAGGGGCGAGGGAATACGCCTGGGCCACAGTCATTCCAGTGGCTCTGCATTGTGGCAGGCGGGAATAAATGCCGGAGAACCAGACAAGGTCCCAGTTGCTATGTAAACTTGGGCAAGTCATTTAACACTTTGAAGTCTCCATCTATTTATTTGTGAAGAAATAATTCTTATTGCCTTACCGATTTCCTAAAGTTGTTGGAGGCTCAAAAGTGAAAGCGATATGACATAAAATTGCTTTGGAAACACTAAAGCATTCTACAAATATAAGCCTTGATTATTGATTTAGCTACAAGGTACATTATTCATACATATAAAATATCTTACATGTAAAGATTATAGACACATTCTTTTATCATCCTAAGATCTGTATTAAGTTTTCTGGGCATATATAGTCATTATTCTACGATTGTAATTTTTCCTCTCTTTGGACTGGTTCATTCTAAAGTCCTAGTGGGATTTAATCTTCAGCCTATATATTTATGTGTGTGTGTGTGTGTGTGTGTGTGTGTGTGTGTTTGTGTGTAATGTTAATAGTAGAGGGAGGGAAAAGAGAAGAAATGGGCTTACAGAGGTGGATGAGGCCTTAGAGACGAGCTCATACAATTTCCTCACTTGAAGTGGAAGAGGATCGGATCCGTGGTTAAGTGACTGGTTGCCAAGATTGCACAGCCTTTTAGAGCTGAACTAGGGCTGGAAGCCAGGTCGATGGACTCCCACTCCAATATTCTTTCTACCTCACTTGGCTGCTATCCTGTGTTATACAATTTTTCAATACATATTAGCACAGAGAATTATAGCATCTATATATTCCATAGTATTCTCTCCCAACTCCTGCAAGCAAGAAGTATCTACCAAACCTTGAACAATTTCACTTAAAGCTTCATAACTAAAAAGGTACAGGAAGCAGAAGATGTATATTTTCAGAGCCATAGCTAAGCCAGAATTGCTCTTTTCCTTACCATTAATGTATCTCTTTTGAAATTCAAGTTTTTTTGTGTGTTTTTTTCAGTTATCTTTTTTTCAGTTACATGTGGTTGACCTGACACTGTCTCACCTTCGAATAACTGTTTCTGGAAGCTCTAACAACTGCCTTTACATCCCCCACATTATCCTGGTCTTTGGGAAGGCCAGGAAAGGTGGGCTTGGTTTTGTGTTTTCTCTTCTCTTGGGGCTCTCTTAATAGGGTGAGTGGGAAGCTGACTGTTTGAGGTCCTCTTGGCCACAGGGGTCTTTCATGACACCAAGAGAAGAAACCTCCTCTCTCACCTACAGGCTCCATCGTAGCTATGGTTTACTTTTCTTCCTAGGATTTATTACTGTCTGAATTTATCTTCTCTATTTACCCGTGTGATTTTTCATTGTCTTTCTCTCTCTTTATGAAAATGTAAGCTTCTTGAGGGCAGGGAGCTGGCCTGTGTTGTTCTTCATTGTACTTTGAGTTTTTAGCACTTGGCAGGCATTCAAATAATATTAAAAGCATGAAATAATTGTGGGGTCAAGGAGTTGAACATGTATAAGGCTTTGGATCCATATTATCAAATCACTTCCCCCAAATGTCAAAATTCACAATCTCTTCGGCTTTGTCCGTGGGAATCCTTTCCCTTGCTGCTCTCTGAACCTGGGTATTATAATGGGTATTATCTATAATAATAAAAGCGTAATATGCTAATTAGACCAGACAGCCAAACAACCTTCTGGACGAAGCTGCCATGGCAGGGGCCCGGATTGCGAGAGGGTGCAGGCCGGGCTGAGGGACCCCTCTCCCCCTGTGCACGAATTTCGTGCACTGGGCCGCTAGTAACTTAATAAAAAGTCTTTAATATAATAGGCAAACATTTTTTGAAAATTCTTACTATTCTTATTTTAATTTATATTTCTTTGTTGCAGTGTATTTTAGAAAGATTTTTTTTGAGAGTTAAATTTTGTTTATTGTGGTAACATAAAGAAACATACTTTAGTGGTCAAGAAAACTCAGTTAGTTTTCCCTGAGAATGCCTCTCTCAGGTATGAAGATCAAACATGCCTGCAAGCATTTTAAGAAGTATAAACTAGTTATGCCCTCAAAATGATGTGTTATCCTCAAGATGAGTGTGCAGAGGACAAGGATGGCTTAACTCAAAGAGCGTGTGTAAAGCAGTGTAAGGAGACCCCGTTATGTTTGGTGAGGCATCGGTGGTGTTCAGAACTGGCAGAACTGCCAGTGTGGACAGAAAGGAAGAAGTTGCTTGGCTTTTTCCCAACCACTTATTCACCCACAGAGCATTCACAATGAATACCCATGAGAACTCCTTCCTCATAAGGGACCAATTAACCCACTTGCCCAGTGCATTTGGTCCTTGCAGAGGCACATGGAAAGAACACTTGGTATCTGAAAGGGTCTGGCTCCAGTCTCCTGTGTAGAGGTCAAATAGGTCAAAGTTCATTTTTTTTCTTTTGAACTGTGGCTCTGTGAAATATGTCTCTAACTTGGGCCTGACGTCATGTTGAATCTCTTTTCCTCAGCATTTTGACAGACCATGTGCGAAGGGCCCTGCAAGGGTGTGGTGGTGGTGGTCGGGGGGTGGGCAGAGAACTGTTTAAGGACATTGCGGTCGGCTTTGTCACTCTGCAGCTCTTCAGAGACTGCAGGGTGACCGGGCTCAGTCCTCTCTCTACTCAGTTCCTCTGGGTGTTTTGGTCTGTTGATTTTCCAGTGTCTGTAACCCAAAGCAACACATCTTTCCTGGCATGTTTGAAAAGGGAGCCGTTGCTAAAGCTATTGGACTCCCAGGGAAAGTCCTTGCATTTACACAGTCTAACACAGGACATTATTCCACACTGAAGATTGTATGGTTACAGACATCTGCCAGGTCAGCCTTTTCCTAGCCATTTTAATAAAACTAATGATAACCAGTAAACTTGATTCAGTCATTCCTCAAAGGAGCTTTGGTGTTTAATAAATACTTTTCCTTTCCTACGGTTTATATTCTAGCTATTACATTTGGAAGTAGAAGGCACACCCGTCATAAAATGCCTAACCTTTAAGCTCCCTTTTTGGAATTCAATATAATTAAAAGCAGAAAGTATTTGTTAAATTTCTACTAATGCCAACCCTATGTGAGGAGTTTTTGGGGACACCCAGAAAGTACAAGTCTTGTAAGTGATGTCCTAATTATGTAAAGGAACAAGAAACCTTTTCCAGCCTCCAGTTCCCATCTGAGAAATGCTTGCTACAGATAGAACAGGATAATTGACCCCTTTAATTGGTCCCCTATTCTGCAGGGAAACATGGAAAATGTTCCCTTGTGATTTATCCTACAGCTTCTACCTTCCGTTCACATTCATCGCACCCATAGTTGGTGAGCTCCAGGAGGGCAAGGCCATTGGACTTGGGAATCAGTGGTATCTAGACCACGAGAGAGGCACGACTCCCCAAGGAGGCGTGAAATATGCAATAGCACAAGTTCAAGTTTCTCTGTGGTTCTGTGCTTAGCATTTGATAATACTTTTCTTTGCCAGAATCAGTGGTACCCAGTCTTTACCTCCCAGCCCTGTGAGGTTGCTGTGTTAAAGCTTATTCTCACACCACATGACTCTTGTCTCTAATTTCTTATAGGCTTAGAAAAAAAGCTTTATTGATATGTAGTTCACATCCCACACAAGTCACTCATTTAACGTGTATATTCACAGATATGTGCAGCCATCACTACAGTGGATCTGAGAACAGCAGAAACCTAATTTCCTTTGGTTTTCCCTCCCCACCCTCCTACCCCCTCCAGCCCTAAATAACCACCAATCTCCTTTCTGTTTCTTCTTTTACTCTCTGAAGCCCTCAGGAATCAGCACTTTGGTATCAATGTCTCCTGTTTTGTGATCAGCTCTCCAGCAGGTGTACTCCCTCCTTCAGCTGGAGCCATGAAGGAACAGAACCACCTGCCCATGAAAGTGGTTCCCCAGACGGAGGCTGAGCATGGGGTTCGCACAGAGTGCTCTCGCTCGGACTGAACATCTTGCCCCAGGGCTGGGAGACCCGCCTCAACCTGAAATCCTTTCGTGGAGATCAGACTACAGCATTCATCTTTTTGCCTCTTTGCCTCTTTGTTGTTCAGCTCTTCCCTGCACCTTCAGTCTGTGGTTTTCTTTCATTCACACCCACCTTCCACCCTGCTCACCTTCAGGATTTTTCATCTGTATCTACCACATTCATCAGGGAATAAATGTATAATCCTTCTTCTGGCTGTCAGTCAATTTGAATACTGGTTATCTTCCCAGCCATGAACTGTATAGCACAGCTCTGTCCTTGGTTTTGGAAGAACAGTGAGTCAACATTATCTTCGCTGAAGGCTGGATCTTAACCACCTTATAGCACCATTAATCTGTCAAATCATCCCCAAACTGCAAGGCATTATGTATTATCTAAACTGAGACTTCTTTTCTATTAAAGGGTATTGTCCCCGCCTCTTATGGTTCTGCATACTTCCCGGGAGGGATAGCATGAGAGAGGGCATGTGTGGGATGTTTAGGAGGGGAGGGCCCCTTTCATCCCTGGCGGGCACATTAGAAAACAGATCATGGTGGAGACCAGAGCATGGTAGAAACTAGTCAATAGCAAGTAGAAGAGAGTTCATGATTTTTTGTTTTTTTGTTTTCCAGTTCATTTTTCATTTTAAAAATTATAAGTTATTTTTTTTGCCCAGCCAGTGTGGCTCAGCAGTTTAGCATTGACTCATGCACCAAGAGGTCACCAGTTCGATTCCTGGTCAGGGCATATGCCCAGGTTGCTGGCTCGATCCCCGATGGGGACATGCAGGAGGCAGCTGATCAATGTTTCTCTCTCTCTCCCTTCCTCTCTTTCTAAAAATCAATAAAAACAGATTTTTTTAAAAAAAATAAAATTACAAGGTTTTTCATAATTTTATATTCAATTTTTGCTATGAAGACATGGGCTGTCAGATTTTTAAAAATGTCACTGAATATCTTTTTCTGGTGTGAGATATTTGTGGTATTAGAAAGCCTCTTATTTTTTAAATAAGCTTAGATGTACATCACCTGTTCTCACCCTGGACTGTGAAGTCTAGGACAAAAGTAGTCCAGTAAAACTTCTGTTTTAGGGTCTTTCACTTATTAATAACTCACCTCATGAAAAATATCACAGTTTAGAGACTTTCATAAAAAACCATGATTCAGTAAACATGTTGTTTATTTTTATGGTGCCCACATAGATATGGGTACTTTCTGTATGTTCCTCCCCCCTTTATAATTCCTGAAACTTTAATAATAAAGGGCATAGCCTGCAGGCGTGGCTCAGTGGTTGAGCGTCGACCTATGAATCAGGAGGTCACGGTTTGATTCCCCACATCAGGGCACATGCCCAGGTTGTGGGCTTGATCCCCAATTAGGTGTGTGTGTGTGTGTGTGTGTGTGTGTGCAGAAGGCAGCTGATTAATGATTCTCTCTCATCATTGATGTTTCTATCGCTCTCTTCCTCTCTGAAATCAATAAAAACATAGTTAAAAAATAATAACAAAGGGCATAGTCCTCTTGGTTTATGTTAGTCCTTCTAAGTAAAAATCTGCATTTTCTTGTCTTTCTAATCTTCAGAGCCACACAGCCACGTTTTCTCCTCCAATACCACGGGAAGTAACCCACGGCAGCGGCAGAGGGTGTCACACATGTACTTGCATTCATTGGGTCCTGGCTGAGTTAACCGATTTCCCACAGAAGTCCATTTTCCCTTTCCTGAGTCACATCTGAGCCCGCGGCCCTATAAGGGAATGATTCCCTGCTCGGTGATGAAATGCCAGGACGCGACATCCTTTCTAATGAGTCACAGTCAATACAAATTGTTTTCAAATGACTCTGCCTCTGCCTCCACACTGCGCTACGTGAAAGAAGAACCTCTTCAAATCAAAACATCTTGTTTCATCAGCCGAGCTCCGGCAGACCTCTCGCTTTTGTAAGCAAAATGAAATGTGTTTCCACACAAAGGGAAAATCCAATCTGTTCTTATTTTTCCTCGGGTGCCCGTGTTCCACAGTAAGAGGAAATGACGAGGCACACACTGGAAAGTGTTTGCAGGGTTTGGGGACAGAGAAGCTACTGAGGAGTTTTGTAGACAATAATAATGAGACATCTAGAGGGATTGTGAACTCCTGAGAGCTCCCATATAAACTGTGGGTGGTGGGACTTGTGTGTACAGCGTGGTTGATCATGGTTTTCATTTGAAATAGCACCGGCCCTTTATTAGGAGAAGTGGGACTTTATTAGTGTCTTTCTGTTGTGTTGCTGCTAAAGAGACTTACAATCTGGGCTTAGTGAATCCACAAATGATCCCCCAGGTGTGCACACATCAGCCACGGACAGCTTCACCTTTCCAGCTCGGGAAAATGGAAAGGAAGGAACAACAATGTAATGGTCCTTGAGGGCTTAACTATCATTACCGTGAAAGGAAAAAAAGAAACTTTTAAGAAAATGCAAACAATCATGTGACACATTTTAGGGTGCAGCAGAGAGGGTGTGAATTTCAGGCTGGCATCCATAAAATTCCCTAAGGGGGAAAACACACAACGGATCAGGTTCAACTATAAATCAGAGCAATCCCAAGTCAGAACGAGATGAAGGATTTAAATGTGACCAGGGCTCCAAGCTGTGACATCATAGACAAGTGAGAACCCACTTGGACCTTGAACTTGACCTTCTTTCAAGCACTCCCAATAAAGTTACCCAGTAAGATAAAGAGGCCGGGGGTGGGGAATTAAATTTATCCATCCATTAAGAGTTTGTTTGTTTAAATGATTCAAGTGCCTTTGGTAATGCCATGTGCTTCTCTTTTGATGAGAGAAAGAAAATCATATCCAGAGAAGGTAGATAGAAGAGCCTGATAAATGAGACATGGCTGAAACATCCAGGCGTGTTTAGCAAGAAGGGAAGGAGAGGGAAAGTGTGTTCTGTAATTCCTCATTCCCCGATCCACAGCCCAGTGGTTGTGACCTGAGCATATGGAGTTGCTGATTTGAACTACTTGGCTACCCACTGAATCATGTTCCCTTCCTTTCCCTGCTATTCAAAGCTTTCTGTAATGCGGCTTTAGACTCCTTCTCCACCTGTGTCATGAGAGTAATCACCTTTCTGTACCCTCCAACTCCTCATGCATTTTCCTATGTATCCTTCATCTCCTAATACCTTCTTTATCCGCTCAATTCCTTGTCTTTTGAAAACTTTTAGGGCCTAGAGGAAATTCCACCTTTCTTCACGAGTGCCTCAAGCAGACACATAGCATGCCTCCCCTTGGGCAAGAGTGCTCGGCCCCATGTCAAGATGCCTCACCTTCACTGCCTGCTCCACAAATTGTGAAACAGCCCCAAGTAGACGGTGACAGTTCACAGGGGAAAGAGGGAAGGAGGAATGCCAGGATGCTGACCTGTACCCTCTAGTGAAAAGAGAACTATGTCTTTGTGATGCATTTGCATCTCAACCTTATGGACATAGGTCAGACTGCATTCTTCCTGAGAGCAGACGGGAGCCTCAGCGAGGATTGCAGGTACAAGGAGACAGCAAGGAATGTGGAAAGGGCATGTGCCTTGGAGCAGTAGCTGCTCCCATAAAAGTGGGAGACCTGGTGGCCCCTCCCCCTGCAGCAGCCCGGGTAAGAAGATGGGTGAGGAGTAGCAGATGAGAACATTGACACACAGCCCAGAAGGTTTGTTCATGGTCTATAATTAGTAGCTTTGCTATTTAATAATTGTTTCAGTTCTCCTTTGTCAATAACACAGTGCCTCTCATAAAATAGGGACATATAAAATGCCAAAAAAATCCAAACTCAAACAAACAGACAAACAAAATAAAACCTTCTTCAACTGCTTCTTCTCTGCTCCCACAATGCTCTGGTGGCCAATCTGACACCGACCACAGGCTGTCTGTTCTCTGATATTATGTATTCATAGAATAGTTTGCAGCTTGGAAAGCATTTTCACAAACAGGGGCATTATCTACTTGGGAGGTTTGGATTCTTCTTGCAGATAACTCGGGTTTTGAGAGTTCAAGTAACTTGTCCAGTATCACAGAGCTAATATTTGGTAGAGCTGGAATACAAATGCAGGTTTTTCCGACCCTAAATCTGGATCCTACTTCCCTCCAAGGGTTGTGGTGTGGTTTCGTTTTTGAAAAAAATCTAGTGGGTATGAGAGCAATTTTCAAATTCTAAAGTACTACCTGGACGAAAGGAAGGATTTACCCATCGCACTGCAATGTCGGAGACAAGGCCATTTTTATCTTTGCATATAAATGCGCATTCTCAGGCCCACCCAGAGCAGCTAAATCCGGGTCTCCAGCAGTCTGTGCTGACAAGCCCTGCAGGTATTTGGATACGTGCTCCGAGTCTGAGAACCAGGACGGCAGGAGAGGATTATCTTTTCTCTGTGGGGCCCTTGCACCTCAGAGGCTAGGCGGCATTATGGGATCCTTAGCAAGTATGCAAACCTCAGTTCTCAGAGGAGAGGGTGGCTTAGAGTGCTGAGTGAGCAAAGATTTTATTGGTGATTAAAAAAACCATTTAAAAGACTAAACTGGCAAGATTATGAGCTCTGAAGGGTGTTGTCTTACCTGGAAGGCAGATGTCAAGGGGAGCTTTAAGGAAAGGAGGGAAGAAGACAGGACTTTGAAAGGCAAATTCTTCATGGGTGTCAGAAAAATTCATGAGGGGGTGGGGGAGATTTATTATGACTGTTAATTCAGGAAAGAAATGACATTAATTTTTTTTAAACGGCTGACAGTAGGCCTTTGGTAAGCGGGTAGAACAATCCAGGGGGATCACCAAGTGTCGAGAGCGCTCATGAAAGCCCAAAGGGCAAGGTTAACCCCTTAGTCTAGAAAATGGATGTGGAGAATGGAGTGCCTATGACCATTTTATTTTGGAAACACTGATGTGAATTCAGCTATAAACTGTTTTCATTCTCCCTGAACTAATGTATTATTCTAAAGAGAAAAAAACAAAAACAAAAAACAACACTGTAAAAGGCTCCTGGTTTCTTTAAGCTAGTGTGGATAATGCAAAATGTTGGCTGTTGCTGGCATTTGAAATGTGTACAGAATTAGCGAGCAGAAAAAATTGCTCAAGTTCAAATGCCTGTATAACCTGAGCAGTTTGCCATCTGAGTGGATGTACCCACCATGTCTCCAAGAGCCTTCTGGTGTGAATTTTCATTTAATGTCCAGCAATAGTACAGCCCAGAATAGATTACTACTTAAAATTGAATGCTATACTAAAATGTTTACCAATGAAATACCAGGTCTGGAATTTCCTTCACAATAATTTATGGGAAGGGATGGTGCATTTTAGATGAAACAAGATTGGCTGTGAGTTAATTGTTGAAGTTGGGCATGGTGCATGGAGGTTCTTTATACTAGTCTGTTTAGTATATGCTTGAAATTTTCTATAGTAGATAATATTTTTTCAGAGTGGATGCTAGATATCACTGTCCTAGAATCCCCTAGCCATCGCTGGCATGCCAACTTTTCTCTGGCCACCTTTCCCTCTAGGGCCCTGCCTACTGATAATGCTCAGATCTTTCTTCCCCCTCTGCCACCCACTTCACCTCTCTCCCCCCATTCTGTGATCCACTAAAACCCTGCCTTCCTCACCTAAGGGGAATGCTTTAAAAAATCCTGTTCTATGCAAAACAAATAATTTCATTCTTCTTTGTTGAGACTTCTCATCAGCCCACATTGGAAGTACCTATTGTTTTGTAACTTAGCATACCCACTTACATTGTTTTTCTGAACAAAAGCTGTTCTAACCTCAGGAAGAATTCTGCCTTCCTCCTAGCCCATCTGTATATCCCCCACAAGAACTCTAAAAGTTGTTTAATCTCAGAGTAGAAGTCATGAAGGGCAGGCATTTTCTATGACTCCAGGAAAGGGGATGTAGTCTCTATCTAGGAACTTCCACCAGGAGAGGTCCAGCTATGAGACTTGACCCTTGATTTGTCTCTGGCTTAGAGGAACAGAAGAAAAGAAATCCCCAGAATTCCCCAAAACTCTTGTTTTCTACGTATTTCTTTTAAACTCCTCTTACTCCCTTTACCAGAACTTCTGGCAAGTAACATGTTGACTCATGATATTTTATCACTTCCTTCCTCTGGCTCACTTCCAGCGGAGATGCTAGTGAGTTGTCAAGTGACCAATAGGCAAGGCAAGACAAAAAGGGCCTTCCCGGTTACAAAAACTGTACAGTCCAGAACTTGCAATGACAAACTGAGACAAAGTTAGTTTAAATGAGGAGGTATCTCCTGCCTTTCAGCATGAAATCACTCTTTGTTTCCCTTGAAGTCCTGATTCCATGTTGCCCATCTGGATGTATAGAGCAGTGGTAGCCAACCTTTTGGACCTCATGGACCACCAGTTGGTGACCGCTGCTCCAAAGGTTTCCTTAAACCAGCGGTCACCAACCTTTCGGACCTCAGGACCACCAGTGGTCTGTGGACCACCGGTTGGTGATGGCTGGTATAGAGGATGCAGCCACAGGCATAACCCATATATCTCAGGGATCTTCATTTCAGCCCTGTTGAAAGGCTATTGAAAGGAACTTGTGGGACAGTTAAGTCTAGCTTCATCATCTTAGAGAGAGCTTGGGCACGTTTAGGCAAATGGCTTCTCTCCTTCCCACTTTAAGGGCCAGAAGGTCAGGCTGACAGTCCAGCTTGACTAGGGTCAGAAAAAAATGCCAGAAACAAAAGAAAAGTTGGTGGTGAAATACCTGGGGAGTCATAATTACAGGAGTCTAGTTTAGTCAGTTCAGAGTGCGATAAGGTGTGGCGTGAGTTGGAGAATGGTGGGGAGGAGGGAAACTCCTGCACTCTATAAGCCATTGAAAGTAGAGTTGCCAGCCCTGGCTGGTTTGGCTCAGTGGATAGAGCGTCGGCCTGTGGACTGAAAGGTCCTGGGTTTGATTCCAGTCAAGGGCACTTGCCCGGGTTGCGGGCTCAATCCCTGGTGAGGGGCGTGCAGGAGACAGCCAATCAATGATTCTCTCTCATCATTGATGTTTCTATCTCTCCCTCTCCCTTCCTCTTTCTCTAAAAATCAATAAGAATATTTTTTAAAAAAAGAAAAAAGGAAGCAGAGTTAACCAGATAAAGTATGGAATATCTATTTAAATTTGAATTTCAGGTAAAATATGGGATACCCACTTAAATTTGAATTGCAATTAAATAACAAATATATTTTTACTATAGGCATGTCTTAAATATTGCATGGGACACACATATACTAAAAAATTTGTTTTCTTTATACATGGAATTCAAATTTAACTGGGTTTCTTTCGTTTGATTTGCTTGTGACCTGGAGAGTAGCTTAGTCATTCTGACCCTTTTTTGCTCCATTGAATGGAACTAGTGGTCAAGGTGTATTTGTCAGGTGAAGCAAACACAAGGACTGTGGTAATAATGCCTTATCTTGACTTGCTGTCAGTGAAAAAGTCATCTATCTTTTTCTTTAGGAATGTTGTTTAAACAATGATTGTGCTATGCGGATAACTCCCATCCAAAGGTCTTTTATTACATCATATATGCTCCCTGGACAGAGCATACCACAGAGAGTTCAGAAATGATTGCTTAGTTCTACTCTTTTTCTGCTTTTGATGCCTTCTTATATTACTTTTTTATTTTGAAAAAGTTCAAGCATGCACTAAAGAAGAAAGAACAATGACCCCCCATGTACCTATCAGCAGCCTCAACAACCATCTACTTATAATCGGTACTGCCTCACCCTATTCTCTCCATCCTGCCGCATTATTTTGAAACAAATCCCAGGTAGTTGGAGCTCTATGACTTTATAACTTCCTTTTTCTCACTGTACCTTTTCTTTCCCAGTAATGGAATTGTATGCATACTATCTACCCCAAATCTTCTTGACACTGCTCTATGTTTTCAGTTCTCTAGTTGCTTGCCTTCTCAAAAAAAAAATATCTACATTGTCCATCCCCCTTTGCCTTGAGGGCCCATGCATGAGACTTCAGTTTGAAAACCCTACCCACCTGGCAAGACTTTGGCTGGTACTTGAACTCTGGGATAAAACAGGAGGGTTGGAGGGTACATGCCATCAGGCCCGATCCGTAGTATCATTCTGGGAGCTGTTCCTGGAAGCTGATCCTAGGATATATTCCTCAGTTTTTCCAGTGAGCCCATGAGCTCTCTCACATACGCTAATACCTCCTTCCTTCATACATTTGCTAAAGAAGATTCCATTGACTCCAACTTGGTTGCCTGACTGATAGCAAAGCTAATCATTCTTACCTTCCAAAGAGGCAAGAGAGGAGAGGCACACACAAGCATTTAAGTATCTCAGAGAAAAATGTGATGATTCATGTGAGATTAATAATTTAGTTAGCACTTAAGCCTATGGGACTGTCCTAGATCCAACATTCTCAAAGCATGGCCTCCAACCCATAGCAGCAGCAGCACTTAGAGACTTTTAAATTCACATTCTTGGGTCCACTCCCAAGACCTAGTGAATCAGGAACCTTGGGAGGAGGAGGATCCCAGCAATCTGTGTTTTTACCAACTCTGGATGCTTTAAATCTGGGATCAGCAATGACAGTCTGAGATCCAATTCCTGCCCAAATCCTGTCCACTGCCTATTTTTATAGATAAAGTTTTATTGAAACACAGACATGATTATTTAAGTATTGTCTCTGCTTTTGTGCTACAAGGCAGGGTTGAATGGTAGTAACAGAGACCATATGGCCCACAAAGCCTAAAATATTTACAACCCGGCCCTTCACAGAAATGATGAGTCAGTAAAAGTAAGTTGAACAGGAATGTGTGACACTAATTTATAACGAAGTAGAGCTATTGGGATTTGTTTCTGTGAAAGAGCTGCCTTTTACCACTTACCTGAGGTCTGTGGAATACAGAATAACTGGTTGTTTCTAACTTCTATCAATGGCCATCTTTCCTGCAGAGGACTTAAATTTAGCAGAATCTTATTTGATCAAAATGCTTTAGAAATGTGTGTGTGTGTCCCTGGCTGGTGTGGCTCAGTTGGTTGGATCGTCCTGTGCATTGAAGGATGGTGGGTTGGATTCCCCGTCAGGGCACATACCCACCTTGTGGGTTCGATCCCTGTTCAGGGTATATATGGGAGGCAACCGATGGATGTTTCTCTCTCACATTGATATTTCTCTCTCCCTCTCCCTTCCTCTTTCTCAATAAAAACATATCTTTGGGTGAGGATGTAAACAAACAAACAAACAAATAAATAAGTGTATATGTATGTGTGTGTACATGAGCATATCTGGAAGACAAATTATCTCTCAAACAGACAGGTGCAATCACAGGAAAACAAGAATAAGGCCTAATTTTATCCGGATATTAGGGAAATAACTGTAGGCTTCTTGCAAATCAAATGTAGTTATCTGTGTTGTTGGGGCATTTTTCACAAATGCTGAAAAATAGGGATGGTGGGTTCACAGAGTGAGTTCAGAGGTTGCAGAGAGCAGCTGTAGCAAATTATTTGAGATTGACATAAGGCAATAGAACTCTTCAGAACCAAGTATAGATGATTTTTACTTGGTCATGTTTCATTCCATTCTGCTTCCATCTTTCTACTTGAAGAAGAGGCAGCCACACAGTGAAGGCTCCACCTACTTTCTAGACTTTCACTAAGTGAGCCCTAGGGTAATGCTTAGAAACTTGTCCTCTGAGCACCATTGATCCTGGGCAAGTGTTTTTAGGCCGGGTCCTCCCAGTTTTCTCAACTGGAAAATGATGGGGTGGGACCAGAGGATCTCTAAGATTCTTTCTAGTTCTAAAATGCAGTAAGTGCTTTGCAAATGGTTTAATGATGCTTCTGACACTGATTATAATTGTGAGATACCTCCTAGGCACCATGCCATACTCAAACCTCAGCTCTTCGAAGAAGGAAACAGTCATTCTTACACAGTGGTAGGGAAGATGTGCTTATAATGTATGTCAGAGGACTTAACAACAATGCAATTTCTTTGACTCAGCAATTCCACCTTTAAGAACTTATTCTAACAAATAAGAAAAAATGTGTTCAGTGATATACCAACAAGCATTTTGGTTTCAGCACTGTATATAACCTTAAAAAATTGAAAGCAGCCTAAATGTCCTACCTAATCGATTTGGTTGAGTATTCTGTGGTATAAACATATTTTGGAATATTATGTGGCCATCGAAAATGATGTTGTAAAAATATATTTATTGCCACATACTATTGAGTGAAGAACAGCTTCAAAGCATCATTTTTTTGTTACTATATTTTCCTGGAATGGACTTACCATTATTTATTCCTATCTGTATGCCTACATTATCACCTACAAGGGTACACATGAAAATGATCAAACTGGTTACTGCTGGGTGGTAGGATTATGAATAATTTTGATCCCTTTGTCTTATCTTTATTCTAAATTTTTTACAATGATGATGTTTTTCTGTGTATGTATGTTAAAGCACACATGTGCACACACACATACACACATCGCAGTTCAGAGCAGTAACACAAAATTTAAATGGGTAAATCTGGATATCCTGCTCTCTGCCCAGTTGACATAAATGCCCTTCACCTGAAGCTAAATGGGCACAGCAGGCCCACAAGGGTTACAGGCTGCTCTGCTTTTGTAGAGAGGGAGAGAGGCAGACACTGGCAGGCACGACACTGGAGCATTGCTCCTCCCTCATTTCCCGGCTAGGATGACCAGCTACCCCGTTTGTCAGGGACTGAACGATTTCCTAAGAAAGGCGACTTTCAATACTAAACTGGGAAAGTCCCGAGGCAAACTGGGACAGGTTAGTCACCTATGTCTGACAGACTTGGGAAGATCGCCTAGTACTCACGCAGGTACACAGGTACATGCCTGACTCACTCCAGGGTATGTGGTCTCTTGAGTGATCACGTACAAAACTGTTGCTGACCCTGGCTCTCCCGCCAGCAGAGACTGTGCGCTCAGCAGGGTGGGGTCCGGCTCAAAAGAGGCTTTCTGACCCTGGAGAAAGCTCATTTCAGGTGACACCTCCTCTTCTCTGCATCTATCCCAGTGCCTGCATCTGTTCTGGGCTTGAGACTCTCTAAGTAAAATGCAAAGAGTGTTATCTGAATACTTCAGGCCAAATGAGCCATTCAGTGACTTAGTTTCCCCACTTCAATTATTATTAAACATTCAACTAATTCATGTTTCTGAAGTTGCATTTATTTGACCCTTTTAGCCCAATTGTGCCCATCCTGCCCAAACCCTCAACATCTTTTTGATGAAAGTGAAAGAGGAAAGAAAGGAGTCAGGAGTGGAGACCAGCAAACCACAGCGGTGTGGGAGGAAGTCTGGGCAGTGATGAAAGCGGAAGTCTGTGTAAACTGCTGGGAGGTTAGTACTGGGTCTCTCTCTCTGGGTTGCACCCGCACACATATATAGGTGGAGGGCGAGACGGTGCAGAGTGGGACCAAAGCCCGTTCAGCAGTGGAAGCGGTGGTCTCGTCTTGCTCCTGTCACCCTTCATTTGGAAGTAGCACACCTTCATTTCTACCGGCTGAGTCAGGCTCATTCTCATGGGTGACTTCAGGGAACCGGTCCCATTGCTCACAGTCACACTATTCTTTCGGGTCTTAGTGTGCTGACGTGCTCTGTCGGGGACGTGCGAAGGTGAGCCTTTCCACAAAGCAGACTGAGCACATTCCCAGGTCATGCGGGTGAGATAACAGGCGTTCCTTCTGTCTTCCACCCCCAGGTGCAAAATTCTGTTATGTCCTAATCCACAGGATCAGCACTTGGAGTAGAATGGAGTGGCCTAGAATTAGAATTAGCCAGATCTTAGGACCAAACTGCAGCTCACTCATGTGGCAATATCCTTACGATGTCTGTTTCCTCAAATGTGCAGTGGGAATAACATATTTCCTACCTCATTCTCATTTTTCTCCTCTGCTGCCTTTGTCTGACCTATGTCCCCTTGTTGCCTATAAAACACAGAAAGAGGGTAAAGTTGAACAAGCAGGTTTTCTAGATTATTCTCCTGCTCTGGCACACAGTGGCCATGAGCATGGAGCCTGGGTCTTAGTCTACAGGGGGCTTTAGAGTCATCTTTCTTTTCTGAGAAGACTTGGATGCAGGGGTTTGGAAAGTATGGTGGGTTACTGGTTCTCCAGGCGTAAAATTCAGGGTGAGAAGGTGCTCACATCTCCCTGTGAGGAGGAAACATAGAGAAGCACCACCGACTCGGGTGGGAGGACTCTTGGTTCTTCTCTTAGTCACCACCTGAGTCCTGCGCACATCACTGAATCCCTCTGTTGCTCTTCCTACCTCGTCCTCACCAGCAGCTCACAATGACAGGTTTTGGGTAGCAAGCAAATCCTTGGGTTTTTGTGGTTTGTTTTAGGAAGAAGAGGGAGATTAGGTAGGAGATTCCATCTCGCTTTCTGGTGAAGAAATAAGAGGTGTGGTGAGATGGGTTCAGGTGCATTTGCTGGTGAGAATGCAAGTAAATCCAGAGGAGGAGGATGTGAATGTGAGCAATGAGAGTTCCCTGAAATTACCCATAAGAACATCTGACACAACTGCTGGAAAGAGGGTGTGCTGCTTTTGAGTGAAGGATGACTGGCAGCAAGATAGGATCACAACTTGCATTTTTTTTAAATTGACTCAGTCTCACTCCATATCACACTTCCCATCTGCATGACTGTGTTTACCACAGAGGCATCACACACACTAGAGCAGCGGTTCTCAACCTGTTCGAACGACCCTTTCACAGGGGTCTCCTAAGACCATCGGAAAACACGTATATAATTACATATTGTTTTTGTGATTAATCACTATGCTTTAATTATGTTCAATTTGTGACAATGAAAATACATCCTGCATATCAGATATTTACACTACGATTCATATCAGTAGCAAAATTACAGTTATGAAGTAGCAACGAAAATAATTTTATGGTTGGGGGTCACCACAACATGAGGAACTGTATTAAAGGGTCGCGCATTAGGAAGGTTGAGAACCACTGCACTAGAGTGATCATGAAAGTCCCACCGCTTAGTAAGCAAACCTAATCCAAGGACCCAGGACACTTGCTTGACCCAATTATTCAGGAATGCCACTACTTCCTCCTCCTCCTGATATTTTGGAAGAGAGAAAACGTGGGTCCCGGAGCAATGAGAGGCCAGGTGGGGTGAGCTCAGGCATATTGGCTGGTGGGAGGACACCTTGGTGCCGTATTTTAGAAAACAATTTGCACGAATATGTTAAAGCCTTTAAAAGTTCCCATGCATTGATCCAATAATTCTAGTTACAGGAATCCAGCCAAAGGAAGTAATCCAGGATGCCAATGAGCATGCATGTTAAGGGTACTCACTGTAGCATTATATATTAGAGTAAAATACTGGGGAGAAGTTGACATGGCCAAGCATGGGAAATATCTAAATATGTTTAAGTACATCTACAGGATGGAATTACATAGCCAATGAAGATAGTGTTTTAGATGCATTTGTTTTCTAATCTGAAAAGTAAGACATGTACATTGTTTAAAAGAAATAGTGCAAAAGGGAATTAATGAGAAGGAGGTCCCTCTCATCTCAGACCCCAGTCCTTCTCTATAGATAATGACAACTATCATCAGTGATAGATTGTGCTTTAGGAAAGAAAGAAGTGAAATAAGAAAATGATTTCAAAGTAATGGTAAGTGGAAGACACACATAAAAAAACCTCTAACTTTTCAGTATAATTACAATTTTAGAGAGGCGAGTTAAGAGTAATATAGAAAAGAAACATTCAAAACTGTTTCGGAGTGGTGAAATTAAAGGTAATTTTTATTTTCTGTGTTTTCTAATTTTTTTAAATAATGTATAATATTACTTTCTAATATTCAGCATTTAGGGAGCTAAAGATTGTATTCATGTTCAGAATTCAGCAAAGAGCACAAGTGATTTTAAATAAAAAAGTTTTTTAAACCTCCAAGATTTTTATATTTACACATATGCATTCCCCTATTCTCATGTGTCAGTTTAAAATAACACTGCAGGTCAATATATTTTTGTTCTAGAATACCCAGAAAATGAATTCTATCTCCCACCAGCCCTTTTCCAACATCCCACTAAATCAACACACAAGAAAGAAAGTTCAAATTTTTAATTAATATTTTTTGGTGGTATTGTGCTCAAACAGAGGGGTTTTTTTTTTTTTTGCATTTGAGTGCCAATTGCTGAAGTCTGAACTTTGCCTTTCTATAAATGAATCCATCAGGGAAAATAAGCTCAACACTGGTTCTTAGGTCAAGGTCTAATGTTCTGAGATTTTGCAAAAGAATCCCAAGGGAAAATGTTTGTCTGGTTTGTATATAGCAGCACGTAGGAACAAACTGTCCAAGTTCCCCAAAATGCGAATGTGCATTTGAGGTTCCAATGTAGATTTCTGAACTTGCAATGGTATTTCAGAATCCATACACAAGTTTTAAAGAGACAGACATCCCCAAATACCCCCAAAAGGACCCAGTAGCAGAAGTGATAATTTCTGATGTTGGAAAGAGCTTTGGATACTTAAGGAGAAATTGGACCATTCTATTCAGGATCACCCTATCTACACCATATTACCTATGGTGACCGGTCAGGTTCACCAGTGTACCTGTGGCCAGTAGAACAAGCAAATATCTTATTTATATCCACAAACTAGTTAATTGGTCAGGTAAGTAATGGTGTTAGTAGTTATTGGGGAAAAATTGACATGGCCAAGCATGGGAAATAGAGACTAGCGTATAGAGATTTGCTCTTGCCATGGATAAACAAACATGGAACTTAACTGAAGTATACTTGGCACCAAATGAGCAATTTTTTCTTCTCACACTTATCAACCTATTAGGATAAATGTGACGGCTGCGAGCTGGCAGGAAAAAGCCAGGACTGTGGGTAGTGGTCTGCCACTAGAACTGGATTCAGATGTTTATTTCCTCATATTTTGAGTTCCTGAGACCTGGTACTTCGTATATTTATAGATATAATTTGTATTAGTTTGCTAGGGCTACTGTAACAAGGTAACACAAAGTGGGTGGTTTAAATAACAGAGATTGATTTTCTCACAGTTCTGGAGGTCAGAAGTTCAAGTTCAAGGTGTCAGCAGGCTTGGTTCTTTCTGAGTGCTATGAGGGGGGACTGCTTCACGCCCCTCTCCTGGCCTTGGTGGTTTGCTAGCACTCTTGGACGCTCTTCGGCTGGGAGACACATCGCTCCAATCTCTTTCTTCATGCTCACGTGGTGTTTGCTCTGTGTGTGTCTGTTTCCAAATTTCTCCTTTTTATGAGAGCACGAGTCATACTGGAATTTGAGTTCCATCTTATTCCAGTATGACCTCATCTTAACTAGTTACATCTGCAATGATCCTGTTTGCAAACAAGGTCACATGCTGAGCACTGGGGGTTAGGACGTCAACATATGAAATTTTAGGTGACACAATTCAACTCATAACAAATCTATAAACAGATAAGTACATACATGTGTGTATGTATAATATTTTTTGAGGGGAGATAAGCATAGGGAAGGCCAATTTGGCCTGCTCTAGACAGGGGTTGCGTGACATGGAGTTTTACTTGAATTCTATAGCATTCCTGTGAACAATGTGTGTATGTTGCCGATTATAGCAGTTATGCATTACATACACTTGTGGCATTGCCTTTGAATTTGATGGTAGAAAGATGTCCTATGTATCAGTATTTTTTTGGGGGGGGGTGTCAATAATAATAGCTACATACACATACAATTAGCATATAAGCTAATTAAAAAGCATATGAGATGTGGTTTATGATTTCACAGAATTTCTTGTTCAAAGTTAATAGCATCACTTACTTCTTCATTTTGGTTTAGAAATGTATTTACCCCAAACTAGTTAGTTTCAACTTGGGCAGTTGTGGGTTGTCAGAGCAGACTTCCATGACCTGGGTCTGGTATTTGGCAGGAATGGATCATCTAGAAGTTGAAAACTTCTACAGCCTCGTGGTGATGGAGAAAATGACATTATGTGGACCCTTAGGTTTGCCCCGTCTCAGCAGTGAGTGCAGTGGGCCATGCACAGGTATCACAGAAGTTCTGTGGTTTTCCCATGAAGATACCCGATCTCATCTGTTCTTTGAATTCCTTCCCAAAGAAACAGAGGGGTACTGGGGAGCTATACCAATCCTCAGAGAACGGATCCAGGTTAACCTCTGACCTGGGGTCAGAAAAATCTCACGTATGTCCAAGAGAGCAAAGCACACGTTTCAGGAAATAGAAGCTAAGTCTCTGCATGTTCTAGAAAGCTTTATCTTCCAGAAGAAGCCATTTGCTGAGTGCAGGATATAGTTATGAGGACACCAAGGGACCACAAGATGAAAAGGCACAGCATCCGATAAGCAGTGTTAGTAAGACAGTGAAGACTTAAAAATAATGACTTTTTCAAAGAGACAGGTGGTTCTGAGTTTTAAGGTGGGATGCTAATGCATTGTAAGTGTTATTTATCATTCAAATGTAGACCCAAACCCTTTAGAAATTATGACACCCCACATACCCATCAGCTAGCTCCAACAACAACTAATAATTGTTATACATTAATTGTTTAATAATGACAACAGCAATTATTAGCCATGTAAAAGCTGTGCTGGAGAATATTACAAGTAGCAGACAGGACATTGAGGAAAAAGGAAAAATCAGCTGGGGTATTTCTTGACAAGCTCCAATTCCTAAACCAATAGCCTATTGTGTGTGGACAGAGAGGACCACTGCAGACTCACAGCGAGCCCAGGCAGCCAGCAGAGTCTTCCAGGCAGGGGCTCTCACCCCCTTTCTCAGTGCTGACTTGGGCAACGTCCCAGAGGCTGCTCTGTAAGAGTTAAGACTTGATATTTTGCCTAGCAAACCCTCCCACTGCAGCCGCTGGAAGGACCAACGCTCTCAAACTTTTCAATTGGTGAAATCTTTTTAATGAGGCCAAACCTTCCAGCCATGTGCCCTGGCTGTTTGCTCTGACCACGAGGGAGAGAGAGCTTGCCTCCGTTCCCTCTCTCTGTCCAGTGTTTCGTTAGATGACAAGTTTCCAGCACCCCAACTGCTCAGAACAAAAGACCACATCTTTCCTCTTCGTGCTGGTTGGGGAACATAAATGTGTTTCTCATTATTTGGCTTGTTTTACAGTGTGAGTTCCTGCTGGGGTTCATTGCTTTGGGGATCACTAGGTATTTCATCTCATACCAGACTGGCCCTTCCCTAACGTTTAACAATGGCAGTCTGTCCAAAGACAGGAAACTCTGAAGTGCTTTGCTAAAGTGAAAGGATCAACCAAATTAAGTTTCAGGAGATCTTTCCTGTTTTTAAAAAAATTCGTAATTCCCTTATGGCTTGTGTGTATATGTATGGGGCGGGGGCGGGCACCTGGAATAGGGTGGTGGGTGGTAGGACAGACCCAAAGGTAATTCCCAGGTTCAAAGCCATCGTGGTGCAATGGAAAGGGAACAGGCCTTGGAGCCAGAAGGTCTGGCTTGAATCTCAAATCTTTTTTACTGCTGTTGGAACAGTATGTGACTTCAAGAAAGTTAATTTATCTTGCTGTGCCTTCCTTTCATCATCTGCAAGGAGATGATATAACCTGCTCCTTGGGATTGTTGTGAAGATTCAATGAGATGCTAAAGAAATCACCTGGCACATTCTGAGTGTTCAATAACTGGTGCCTCTTCTTGCTATCTTCCCGTGTAATGGCCAGGAATGTCAGCATTGCAAACACAAGGTCTGTGTTATCAAGGGAAACCCATATCCATGGGTAGAAGTTTACAGGAAGGCTTTGCTGTATGTTTGAGGGTCACTGATAGGGGGCAGGGGGAAAACATTGATTAACCCAACTCTGACTTCTCTGGGCAAGTCACTTAACCTTAGTGACCTCATTAGAGAAACATCTATTGAGCCCCTGCCTCCAGCTCCAGGGCACTGGGTCATCCATGATATGGAAATCATAATAATCCCCACTTTCATCTTACGGTTGCCCTGGGGATCAAGTGAGATAATGTCTACGAAAGTACTTGGCAAACTTCAAGCACTATCTAAATGCGCTGTGGACGTGAGGCAGAGAGTACATTTACTCTGTCCCATTCATGAGGTTCAAATACAAACCTTTCATTCCTGGGTATTCAGCAGAGAGCAAACACATTCTATTTGACTTTAGCATTGAACGAAAAGCAAACAGTACCTTTTCAGATGCTTTGCTTCCTCTCTTCTCCCTTCAAAACAAAGCCAGGCCCTTTAAGTGCTTCCTGCTGAGTTTAGAAAGAGGTGCCTGGTTATAGCCCCCCTTCCTTCAAAGGGCCTAAGACGATGGGGGGAAAGCGAGGCATTGGAACAGGGGTGTCTGAAGATGCCTACATTGGGTTCTTAATTAAGAGATTGACCTTTTTGCAACCCCAAACTAGGACCCAGCACCCCAAGCAATTGCCTTCTTCTTCCATGGGGCACTCCCAGGAGGAATACATATGAAAGCACTTGGACAATATCAATATCGCTGCTGGATAGTGTCAAGTGTTACTCTGACAATGAAGGGGGGAGAGGCCCCTTTTTTCTCTCTTTCTATTTATACTCTTATTGCCTTTAGACACTGTGCTTTACCTTCCATAAAGCCTCTATGGCAGTTAAATCCCACTGTTCCTTCTCCCTCCTCTGCCCTCTAGTATAGTATACATTTTCCATTCTACTCTTTGGCCTTAATGATTTTATTTTCTTATTCATTCATTAACAATTTGCCTTTATAGCAGGCACTCTGGTGGTCATTGGGGATCCAATAGTGAACCAAACAAACATGGTCTCTGTCCAGAAGGAATTTGCCATTTAGTAAGAGGAGAGATTTCCAAAAAAAGAAAGGAAGAAAAAGAAAATAAATGGAACATAATACATCATAAAGAGTGTAGCTTTGCCCGACTGGCGTGGCTTAGTGTTTGATCATCGACCTATGAATCAGGAGGTCATGATTTGATTCCTGGTCAGGGCACATGCCCCGGTTGTGGGCTCAATCCCCAGTGGTGGGTGTGTAGGAGGCAGCCAATCAATGATTCTCTCTCATCATTGATGTTTCTATCTCCCTCTCCCTCTCCCTTTCTCTCTGAAATCAATTAAAAATATATTTTTTAAAAGTGTAGTTTTTATTCTGAAAGCAATGAAAGCCATTGTAAAGAATTTTTAAACAGCTTTATTCAGCTATAAGTGACATACAATAGGCTGCACATACATATATAAAATACACAATTGGATAAGTTTGACATGCGTGTATACCCATAAGACCATCACCACAATATAGTGAGCATATTCATCACCCCCAACGTTTTCTTGTGATCCCTCCTTTCCCTTTGGTCTGCCTGAAGCAATGACTGGTTGGCAACACTACTGATTAGTTTGAATTTCCTAGAATTTTATATAAATAATCATACACTATATGGTCTGTTTTTGTATGGCTTCTTTCACTCAGCGTATTTATTTTGAGATTCATCCAAGTTGTAGTGTGTATCAAGAGTACATGCTTTTTACTGTAGAATAGTATTCTGTTGTATGATATGCCAGTTTGTTTATCCACTGACCTGTTGATGGACCTTTGGGTTGCTTTCAATTTTTGGTTATTATAAATAATATTGCTATGACCCTTTGCATATTTATGTGGGATATATGCTTTCTTTTTTTTGGCGGTAGATGACTAGGAGTGGGATTTCTTAATTATATGGTAAATTTATGTTTAATTTTCTAAGAAACGTCCAGGTCTATTTGACCTCCAGGTCATCATTCTGTTCATGTCAGCTCACTGTCGAATTATGGAGACGTAGACAACGATGGTGAAGAAGAAAAATAATAGCGACAATTATTATAGATTTCTCACATGCCAGGCATTTGTGCTAAGAATTGTAAATGCATTCGTCCCTAATACCTCCCATAAACCCCCTGAGGGGAGCATTATGATTATCCTCATTTACAGATGAGGCCACCACTGAAAATTTTGGAAATTAAATAACTTGCCCAAGGTCTCTTGTTTGATAGCAAAGAAGTGAGAAGACAGGTCTTTCTGGCTCCCAAATTTGTATTCTTAGCCACAGTGTGAGGGGGCTTGAGCCAGTGGATGCTAAAGTCAAGACACTTACCTTGTGCTTTGCTTTCTTCTCAGACCCAGGGAAAAGGGGAAACACAGCATTCTGTGCCCATGGGAGGGGTTCTGTTTAGTTGAGATGTCGGTTTCATTGTGCTTAAACTGTTGGTCTAAGAATCTAAGCAAAATATAATGTGCAAATACATTTAGAAGTCAATTTATAGATTTCTCTAGAACTCGATAGAAATCATTTAAAGTTGTCTAATCCCAATGATGACTGTATTTAAAAAAATATATATATATATTTGCTAGGTTTAGATCATAGTTCTTTAGAGGACTTCATCTAGGAAAACACAATAAAAAGGAATTGATGGTATGAGGAATCCTGAGACCCTCTCATATTTGGAGGCAGAATGATGTAGCAGGAAGAACAGGAGTTTGGGAGTAAAGGAGACTTGGATTAAATACTTGGTCTGATAGTTTGCTAATAGTGAAAATGCTACTTAAATTTCATTTTCCTCATCTGTGGAATGTAGATAGTAATGTCTACTTTAAATGGTTGTTTTGAGGATTAAAGAAGATTACAAGTCAAAGCCTTGGGTTCTTGGTGCATGTCAGTTCCTGGTTCCTTTTTCCACTTCACTTTTTTTTTAGAAGGACTCACCCTTTTCATTCTGGCTTAAAATCTAGAGCCCTTTCTGCTAGAGGGTGGTGATCCTTCCCAGACTGTATTCTCACTTTTGTATGTTTTGTACATTAGCATTTTATAGGAAAACGTCCCTGGCTTCCATTAAATTTCAAATAAATCCATGATTCAAAAACAATTCAGAACCACTGTGAGACTTTCCTTTCTTTCTTTCTTTCTTTCTTTCTTTCTTTCTTTCTTTCTTTCTTTCTTTCTTTCTTTCTTTCTTTCTTTCTTCCTTCCTTCCTTCCTTCCTTCCTTCCTTCCTTCCTTCCTTCCTTCCTTCCTTTCTCTCTCTCTCTCTCTCTCTCTCTCTCTCTCTCTCTCTCTCTTTCTTTCTTTTCTTTCTTAATAGTATGTGTTTGGCTACCCACTAAGGGTCAAGCATTTTGCACAGATAAACTCTGTCCCTCGCTGTCCTGAAGGAGCTTACAGCTTAGAGCAGTGAATAAAAAACTGCAGTGTTTTGCAAATCTGTGTGTTACCACATGAATTACATCCATTAGAGAGAAAACTTGGTACATGAAGCAAAGAACAAAAGAGCTCTAGGGGGGGAAATGATAGCATGTAAGCAGGTGGAAAGGCTCAGGAATCAAGAGCGTAAACCTTACTGACTTGCACAGGTGACTTTCAGCCAGCTGCCCCATTGCTCTCTGGAAGACTGTGCAGGTTCAACCCTGGACAGAAGGGTCAGCCATGGGGTGTGGGGTGGGGTGTGGGGTGAGGAAATGCCGCTGAGCTCCCCTCACCCCGCTGAAGGCCCTCAGAACTCTGCCCCTGGAGGGAACAAGGGGAAAAGCCCCTCCGCAGTGACCCATTTCTGCTGACCTTGACCTTGCCCCAGCGACCAGCTCCACCTACCCCGTCGTATCTCCAGCCAGAGCCTGTGCATATTTATTCTTTGGAGTCTGCCCTTTGCTCTTTTATTTTTACTGGCCTTGCACTCGTGTTTGTTCTTGGTGCTCTCTTCGTGCATGTTGCAGGTGGCCTGGTGTTTAACTTGAGCTCAGGACTAAATATAACCACCACTATCGCCAGAGGCATCCATGCATGTCAGCCCCTTTACAGTGTTTGTAAGCTCCACCCCAGGTTGCAGGAGCTCACTTCTAAATGGAAACTATCCCCGAGACAGGGATGGCCGGTTCAGGAAGAAACCAGTTCTTATCGCAGGCTGCACTCACGCTTTATCTCTGTGTGCACAAAGCCTTGGTCTCCACATTGTAGGTGGGAGAGCCACGAGGGAGCACACTCGGGGCCCCTCTCGTCCATTTACAGGCATGGCAGGCCCTCCCCCCCTCCCCCCTCCTGACCTCATTCTCATCCCAGGCCCTTTGAAGGGAAATGAAGAGTGTCTGCAGCATTTTTACATCCTTCTCTCCATCCTTCCCTCCACTGGGACCTTCTAAAGTGACCCTGGAAGGGTCCTGCTGGTGGCTTTATATAGTCCACAGACCTGAGACCCAGGCTTCTCGGGAAATTGCTACCACCATCCCAATTCACAAAGACAAGCTCCCCACCCCACTCCTCCAGGTAGGTCTCCCTAACAGTCCTTTCACCCAGGTTCCTTCCTGTCCATAGGAATTATTGTGCTGGTTAAAATGGCCTACGGGGCTCAGAAATTACTTTGTGGTTTAATTTTACCAAACAAGAGGGAAAGCTCATCAGAATCGGAGTCTGTCTTCTATTTACCTTTTCCCATTCACTCTACTCCAGGCTGAAAAAACACGAGCTATTTCCTTGCCAATAACTCACTTTTTGGAGGACATGGGAGAACATTCAAGCTAATATTTCACTTCTTCTCTGAATATGGTAGAATCTGCTGACCTGCATTACAGGCTGGTGAATTGCAGATAAGAAGAGGTGGCCTCGAGTGAGAGCAGGACCTCTTCTACAAATATACTTAGTGAGAGGGCAAGAGGGCACTCGCTCAGCCAGCTGACTCAACCCAGGAGCAGTGAGGTCACAGAACTTGATTTCACATCGTCAAAGTGGGTCTGAAATCAGATCTTTTATAATTTCCCCAAAGTCCCTAAGGTCAGAGATTCACTCCTTTGAAAGAATACGATATGCATTGACATCATTTCCCAAACCAGTCCCTTTCACTGCTTTTCTTCCTTCTCGCAGTCATTGAACACTACGATGAACAAAGCTCTGGGTTAGCAAGGAAGACCAGCATGTGCTTTCACACTCATGCAGCTGTCTTGGAGAAAACACTTAGCCGCAGCTACCTTCAAGGGACTAAGAAAGGCCCATTAGAGAAGGCTGGGCTGCTACTGGGGTCGATTCAGGAGAGCAATGCCGATGTCTAGAAGTGGAGGTCATTTTTCCAGGGGTTGAGGGAGAGTAAGAAAGCAGAGAAAGAAGGTGGTGAAGGGAAGACTGAGAGGATTGTGTGTTTGTGTGATTTTGAGCTTGTGTCAATCCCAGGAAGGAAGCAAGTGGAGAAAGTGCTGGAGAAAGCACGCAAGGGACAGCAAATGTGATCCATCAAAGAAGGGAGGGAGAAAGAGAGAGAAAGTGGGGGGCATGACTTGTGTGCTTCTCAATGGGGACATTTCTCATTGTCATGTCCTCCCATAGGTGTATAGGGAATTTTCTGTGTAGCTGGATGGCTACCAAGCCTGTCCTCCAAAAGGCCTTTTCCATTTCTGTGTTGGCTGTAAGTGAGGAAGGGAAAGAATTCTTGCTCTTTGCCCTGAGGTCTGTGTTTACAGGGTTACCCTCATGCTATCAGGACTTTGAATGAGGACACAGTGTCCAACACCATTCCTTAGAAAACCTGTTCTGGTCATTGTGCATCTAAAACTGGCTGCAGGGTTGTTGTTGGGGGAGGGGTGAGAACTGGAGAGTCTGTCTGGCTTTAACAGTGGGCCCGAGGGGCCTCAAGGAGCGGGTGGGGAAGCCTTGTGACAAGGAGGTGGGGCTGGCTTCCAGTCAAGATGGGGCCTTCTCATTGTTAGTGATCCACTGTTAGAATCGGAATTTCAGGGTTCCTGTGGTGTGGGGTCCATGTGGGTAAGTGTTAGGAAACTGGAATTACTAGATCACTAAGTGATACCGAGTGTGGCTCTGTCCAGTGTGTGAAAGCTTTACCCAAGCACACAGAGCAGGATCTTATTCCCAATGACCAGTTGGACGTAGGACATGATACTGGATGGAAGATCACAGCCTACATCTTCCTTAGAAACAGGCAGTAATGCATATAAACACGGAATCGAGACAAGGATGCTCAGTGTGGATTTTATACCAGGTTGAAAGACCAGCTCATTTTGCTCACTAGCATGTGGTTTGTGTTATTCCATAGCCCATGTAAAGTGAGGTAACGTGTGTTGTGTGTAGCCCAGGACCTGGTAGATGGTCATAAGTACTGGGTACGTCCCCACCACATCCCACCTGTTCCGCTGAGAAGAAAGTCTAAACTCCACCCTTTGAAATCTCTCTGCACAACCTCGTTCCCTTTTTTTGTGTTCAATAATACATGAGCACCACGTGTGTGCCAGCCCAGGGGAGACAATAGATCAAGTCCCTGCCCTCGGGGAATTTAGAGTCTAGTAGGAGAGAGTCAAGAAACAAATAAAACAAAGTGTATAATGTCAGATAGAGAATGGCAGCCCAGGAAGGGGAGAGGGCATCTGCCTCTATGTCTTTATTTCCCACTTAGTCACCAAAGGAACCATCTGCTACGGCCAGGCACGCCCCACTCCCCTGTCTCAGCACAGAGTTCCTAGAAGGAGAATGTGGGTGCATTTCAACAATTCCTTTCCCCAGAAATGCCCTGCAGGTCCTCTATCCTTTTCTTGCCCACCTATTGTTAGGTTGTTATTGATTCTTCCATTGGGGTTCAATTTCCTTCTTCAAGCACACACTTCCATGAGGCTGTCTGAGTAATATATTCGCACAGTCTTTGACTATATCTTTATTTCATCTCTTTTGTTTGACAGTTTCGCCCTGTAGAGATTCTAGATTAAGATGCTTTCCCTCAGCACTCAGAAATATTACTCCAGTGTCTGTGGTAGCTGTTGAAAGCCTTTTGTCAGGCTGTTTTCCTTTGTGTAATTTGTCTTTTTTTTCTCTCTCTCCTCCCCTTGCCTCCCTTCCCCTTTGCTTTTGCTTAAAAATTTGTTAGAAAGACAGATGTGGAAACAGACAATTTCAATATTGCGTGGTTGAGGTTAACACACTATGTCGTGGAGACAGAGGCGAAGCACCCAGCCACCTCTAGGGGAGTCAGGGAATTCTTTCTGGGAGATATGACATTTCAGACGAGACACAAAAGACAAGTAGAAGGTTACCAGACAATGTGGGGAATGGTAAGATACTGTTTCAGATCATTATTTTCTTTGCCTTCCCTCCCCTGTACTTTTCTTTCCTGTTCTGTCTAGGACTAATGCCTTCATATCTTCAAATATAAATTCATACTCATTCTCCCCAAACTTTCAACGCCAATTAAATGTTGGTCCTTTTCTATCTTCTGTTTTTTCTTAACACCCTTTAATATTTTCTATCTCTTTATCTCTCTGGTTTCATAATGGGCAAACTGTGCATATCTATTTCACAATTACATATCACAGTGACCTATTTGACAATTCACATATTCTCTCTTCAATTTTGCTAATTTGGTTAGAAAGGCAGAAGTTCAGCCCTGCCCAGACCTACAGAATTTCAATTTTTCTCTTAACGAGATCCCAGGTGATTCATGGGCATAGAAGGGTTTGAGCGGCTCTGCCCTAAATCACCACGTCATGTAATTCTCACGCTTCCATCCTCTCCCCTAGAGAAGGTGCAACGTCAGCACATGGGTTTTCAGGAGGAAGGGGGGAGGGTTGTTGTGTTTTTAAAACTTTCCTCTTCATTTTGGGGACCTGAGAATTTCACTTTCTTTCTTGGGAGCTCATCTATGCATTTAAACACATTTTTGTTAAAACCTCATAGTGCACCAAATCACCAGGCCCAGGAGGCCAATCCTCCTCATTCTTCCAAGTCCAGCTTTACGTATTTAGCAGCTTCCTATGCTGGCCCCTAGCTTAGTGTTCTGTGTCTGCAGACACTCAATAGCTACTTGTAGCTTCTGTATTCCAATGATAGATTAGAAATGTTTTTTTTTCAAAGTTGCATAGTTAAGTGTGTAGTTTATACATAATTCTTCTCTGGCATGATGGCTTCTTTCTTCCTTCCTTCTCTTTCTTCTTCTTTTTTTTTTCCATATACTAATGCTTTGACCCCTAACATCCTCTGGTCCTGCTATAGGCTTTTTACAAAGCTGGGTCTGGCTCAAGCTTGGAATTTCTGCAGTGAGATAGGAGAAATCAGTTGTGCTCTCAGAGTTACAGACACTGAACAACACAGCAGGGGCCAGTTTATCAGCGGACACCTCTTTCAGAGCCCCTGTTGATCCGCGGGTTATCACAGCCCATGCCCAGGGAGCCTGCGTGTGGAGGCCTGGGCAGTAGAGACTGCAGCATCCTGAAAGAGATGAGGAAGTACCCCCTGACTTGTGGGGCTTATAACCCAGTGGTAGAGACACCCTATATGAAAGCATTAGAAAAAAAGTCCCAAGTTGTTAGATAAGCAAGTGCCTCCTAGAGAGAGGTAGAGACTGTAAAAATGTGGAAGGATCATCAAATAAAGAGCAGGATCCCCATAGGATGGGGCAGGGTGACATCATTCTTTCATTTCCTTAAATTGCCACTAAATTTTTATCCCCTGCCTGCTTCTTCTTCTTTTTTATAAGCATTATTATTATTTCTTTAAATATATTTTATTGATTTTTTACAGAGAGGAAGGGAAAGGGATGGAGAGTTAGAAACATTGATGAGAGAGAAGCATCCATCAGCCACCTCCTGCACACCTCCTACTGGGGATGTGTCCGCAACCAAGTACATGCCCTTGACCGGAATTAAACCTGGGACCTTTCAGTCCACAGGCCGATGCTCTATCCACTGAGCCAAACCGGTTAGGACCCTGCTTCTTCTTGAGAGCAAACCATTCTCCTTTACTTCATATGGAAGGAAAGAGCCCCTCTGCCCTCCCCTGTCTGGGAAATCCATCATGCCAACCGCAGAAAGCTTGCCTTTTTGTATCATTTGGGAGCTCTGTTTGGCATAAAAAACATAACTTCCCTGCATGAGTTGAGGGGCGATTTCTGTTTTCTTCTTCCCACCTCCTGTAGGATACATCTGGCCCACAGAGTCGGATCACTGTTTGCTTAGCTTTTATCCAAATGTGTAGGTTGTTTTTTTTAATGGTGAAAGACTGAGCCAACAATAACCCTGGGTCATGATCTGCCCTGCTCGTCTGGTGGGCGGGGTTATTATATGAAGCTCCCTTCCAGCCAGTCTGCTTGCTAACTATCTTCTTTGTTTCCTGGGAAGACAAGATCATTGACTTTGAACTTTTCTCACAAGACACCCATCCCTGGAATCCCTTACCCCATTTCTTTCTGAATCCCACTCATTCTTTAATGACCTCTTACCCATTGATTTTGTATCTGCACTGATTATTTGAAATTTCAGTTGTGCCTTATATTGCTAGAAGTTTTTTTTTTTGGGGGGGGGTGTCTTTCTGACTTATCTCCCAAATATATTTTCAGCTCTTTGAAGTGAGAGAAATAGATCCAGGCTGAGGATTCCTATAACAGCTCTGCTAAAGTTTCTGTAAGACCCATGGAAACCACATCTCAGGACACTGGCCTCGAGTGCACAGAAAAGGGTCCTCTTGGATATGGGCAGCCTTCAAGGCGACTTTGCATGCAGCTGATTGGCCACGGCTAACTAACACACAGAAGCCAAAGTAATAATGGCAGCTCATATAGTCTTTGCAAGGCACAGTGCTAAATGTTCCATACACAGGATCTCATTTAGCCCCCCCCCCCCAGACCTTTAAATTAGGTATAGTTATTATCCTCATTATGCAGATGAATTAGTGAGATAAAGTGATTTGTCTGCAGTCACACAGCTGAGTATGTGTGGAAGAAGGACTAAAGTCTGGATCTGCCAGACTTGAAGGCTCTTTTCTATCTATCATGGGCTAGATAGGGTTTTCCTTCTCCTTCTCTGCAGACAAAACATGGCAGCATAGTTCATGGTCATGTATATACATACCCTGAGTGTTTACCTTTTTGGTTCCCTTGTCTGCTTCCTAGATAGGGAGAATATCTGTCTGGGTCTCAGTGGCCCCTGCAAGTGCCAAGGAAATCGCTGCAGCTGCAGAAAACTTGCTTTCATCTAAGAGTCCAGGGATCTGACTGCAGACCTCGTTGTTGCCAAACTCCTGGTGTGAGGTTGGGCAGGTCCCTGTGCCTTACTTTACCTCTCCTTGCTCATCAGGAAGTCTAGGTGAAGTCTGAGATCTTTTCCAAAACCACTGAACAGCCTAATTCTAAGGTTATCTTTGGTGTCCAGGAACTAATAAGAAGTCTTGGCACAATTTTGATGAATTTAACGGTCTCCATGGTAAGCATTATTGATTATCATCAAACCCCAGATCGCTTCCGCTAAGTAAACTCAAGTAATAAAACCAGGATCTTTCCTTCTTAACATGGTGCTCTTCAATCTTTGATGCCATCTGGGTCCACTGTGTTCGAGTCAGTGTGGTTGACCTGTCAGTCCTTGGAGTGCCTTGGTCCTGGTTGGGGCAATTTTTGCCTCTAGGGCTCTAGTTCCTACAAAGGGAGCAGACTTAAGAGTACAATAGTCATCTTCTTGGGCTGGCTGGTTAACCTTTTTCACCTACAGAAAGAATCTACCTGTTTAACCTGTTCAGGGCTGGAGGAAGATGTGTTCACATTCCAAATTCTCTTGTGGAACTCAGTCTCCATGGCTGCACCTTAGTCACTATGCTCAACCCCAGACTCAAAGCACAGTGGGTTGGATGAAGGACCTGTTCTCTGGGAATTCATCAATCCACAAGTTTTCATTAAGTAAATTAAAAAATGAAAGTCCTGACTAACATGCCTTCCTGGCACCAGAATCTTATTAGTTCTTGGAATCTCTAAGTCCACCTTTCCCCTCCCCTACAACCCTTTTCCTTTTTTTTTCTTTTAATATTAATCATGCTGAAAAAATGATCCTGTTTGAAAAAGAAAAAGGTGGAGTAGAAGGAGGTATGGTGCAGACTCACTGTGCTAGGGCAGTCTTTTTGAACACAACAACTTGGGCCACAGCTGGCAGAGGCCTATACTGATCATTCCAGAAATGGCTTCCGTAGGTTATTAGCATACACTGTACTTTCCTTTTGACTCACTGTGTAACTGTGGGAAATGAATTGAACCTTTCAGTGATTCATGTGTGAATGATAGATGCCAAGATGTTGACTCTCATAATTTTGTGATGATGAAGATCCTTGAAATATTAGAAGAGTCTTGGAAACATAAAGTGACCTTACAGGGTGACATTTCTGGTCACTGCTAACACTGTAACAGTATTTATATGAAGCTTTCTGGTTTGTCATATAATTATGTCCTCAATATACTCTGAGACTGAACTTCCCAGCTTTTTTCCAGGGGATATCTCTATCAGATACTGACATCTATGTGCCAAAGATGGCAAGGGCCAGGTTTTCACTCATGGGGGCCAGATGTCATCGCTTTTGCTTAGGACTTCTGTTTGCCTTCTACCTCTTCATGCTTTGACTGCTTCAAGAACAGATGCTCATTTACTAACCTAGACCTGCTAGGGGCAGGGGTGGGCAAACTTTTTGACTCGAGGGCCACAATGGGTTCTTAAACTGGACTGGAGGGCCGGAACAAAAGCATGGATGGAGTGTTTATGTGAACTAATATAAATTCAAAGTAAACATCATTACATAAAAGGGTACGGTCTTTTTTTTTTTTAGTTTTATTCATTTCAAACGGGCTGGATCCGGCCCGCGGGCCGTAGTTTGCCCACGGCTGGGTTAGAGTCACCAAACAAGAAGAGAATCTTAATCTTATCTTGGCAAAACTTTTGAGAAGTTTTCACTTCCTTGTCTCAAGGGGGGAAATATTCATGCCTTAGCATGAAGGTTTAGGTTTTCCTAGGACTGCTGAAGTCATGACTGATGGATAATTAAATGCTGTCAAATTCTCACTACAAGACTTTCTCAGAGCGTGGTGGGTAACTGATGCCACGTAACTTCTCTGTGCCTTTGTTTCCTCATCTGTAAAATAAAGCAATAGGAGTCACAGGTGGTCCAAGGTTTTTCTTGTGTCAAAAGTATGAGTGTATATTTTTATTATTATTGTGCTCCATCATCATTATCAAAGCTAGGCAAAAATTATTCATTTTATTATTTCTTTCCCTAAACAAAATAATCTCCAAGTTCTCACCTTCCCCTTCTCTTACTTTATAAAGTACTAAGATTAGTAAAAGTCCATGACCTCTATCATGTCCTAGTTCAGAAAAGACAGGAGGATTTTACCCTCCTGTAGAAGCATGTCAGGTCTCATCATTGACTTGTTTTCTTCAGTATATGTCGTATCTTGGTTTTCTATCTCCTCTATGCTGCTGACCCACCCAAATATTCTAGCCTTAACTTCTCAACAAAGTTCCCTTCTTAAATTACTAGCTACCCATGGGGAACTTTCATTTGGGAAGAACATCACCATGAGTCAATTAACAGGTATTTTTAAGCAGCTATTATGTATTCAACATTATGAGTAATCTAGAGGAAGCATTAGACATCATCCCTGCTCTTAAGGACCTTACATGGAAACTGGGCAGAAAACCATAAAGTATATTCAGTCAGAAAACACCTGTTGAGGGTCTGTTTGTGTGGACACCATAAAGCCTGATGGGCAGTGTGGCGCTAGATCCCAAATTTCCAGGAATTGTCCTATTTATAGATGTTGCATTGGGGTAATTATTTATATTAATCCTTCTGACCTTCAAACATATTCTAGTTTGGATGAAAAATTATAAGGTTATCTTAATGATGAGGAATGACAGGGCCTTGAAATCCTCATTCATGATAATCAGGTCAACAGAGAAAATTACCATAGCAACCAAGAACCTTGATAAATAGTGCTTTGTTAACATGGGAACAGACATTGTCACACCTTGGGTATTTTTTAGTTTGGGTGAGACAATTCTTCTTATTACCTGAGGTATTTGTAGAGGTTATATTGTGTTATTGGTTAATTTAATGCAAAGGTTATCTTCTCTAGGTTAAAATTCTGATCAGCATCTATGTTTCTGATATGGTTTTACCATATCAGATCTTTCATTTATCGGAAATAAACCAAGAAGCAGCCTTAAAGAACAACCACCAAGTAAACTTTAGCAGCTTGTGTGGCCAACCGAAAAGGGGCCTGAGGTCTCAGTGGCTCAATTCAACAACCATGCCTGAGTGTTTCCTTCAAGCCAACCACTGGGCCTTTAGTCGACAGAGCAGAAGGAATTTTAGAGCAAAGCCTAGAGAGGGGAAATAGCATGGAGTATGTGGGGACCACCATGCAAATTGGCATTGGTGGAAGGTAGTCAGCGGGTGGCAGGAGATGTGGCTATGGAGGTAGGCAAAGGCCACATTAAGAAGCATATTGATTTCCAAGTTTAAAAATGAAAGGGTATCTCAGATATAGCTCCATCCCCAGGGTTCTGACTGCTCTAGCAGCCACCACATTATAGCAACATGATCTATTTTTCAGGGTTCCTGCTGATCTCTGAAAACCTACTCTTTCCCCTCCAGGACTCTGCTCACATGTATGCTGCTCACACATGAGCTTAGCAGTGTTGATGAGACAGTTTCTGGAGATCTGGGACAAGCAACGCCAGTTCGAAGGGAGCAACCAGCCCTGGGCAGACATCCCTGTGTTTTGTGTCACCTCCAGGTGCTACAGAACTGGTGCAGCAAGGACAATCGATCCCTGGGTCAAGGTAGTGGTGTTTATGTTCTTCCTGAATGTGCAGCAAGTGCTGACAATGCTGGGCTGGCACCAAAGATCCTGCTGGTTCTTTGATTGTTCCTCCCACTGGTGGACTTGGATGGCTCAAGAGGCCACGTGACCCAGCTTGGTGTACAACCTCCAAGGTTCTGGATCCTGAAGTTCCTGCCATTCTGAAAAACAATGTACCAACCAGGTGATCTTATTTACCCTGGCAACGCACGTTCTTGGCAACAGAAACAGAGCGGTATGGGTTGATGCATAAACACAGGAAGTTAAAAAAAAAAAAAGGTTTTCCCTGCCAGTTTGGCTCAGTTGGTTGGAGCATCCTCCTATGTACGGAAAGGTTTCAGGTTTGATTCTAGGTCAGGGCACATGCCTAGGTTGCGTGTTCGATCCCCGGGTCGAGGCACATATGGAAGGCAACCAATCAATGTTTTCTCTCATATTGATGTCTCTCTCTCTCTCTCTCTCTCTCTCTCTCTCTCTCTCTCTCTCTCTCTTTCCTTTCCCTCTCTCTCAAATCAATAAGCATATCCCCAGGATTAAAAACCAAAAATGCTCATACCAGTTTAGAATTAGCAAATAGAATTTACCAAAAGGGCAAAATGTAAAACCAGCAGGAAGAACTGTCTCCAATCATGTGAGAAGAGCATGCCAAAAAAGATTTTGTTCATATAAGAGTAATAGATGGCCAAGAACTTTTAAAATCAAGTACAGATGTTTGTTTTACAGTTTGCTAGACACAAGCACTAAGCATCTATAAGAAACTTTTTTTTTTAGGTACAAGGAAGGTCTTAAAGCTGCATGAAACTTTTTCTCTTCACTAATTTGCTTAAACATGTTTCTTTAATTAGTTTTATTTTCCCATTGCAAGAGTCACTTGGTGAAGAATTAGTGATAGACTAAGGCAGTGGTCGGCAAACTGCGGCTCGCGAGCCACATTCGGCTCTTTGGCCCCTTGAGTGTGGCTCTTCCACAAAATACCACGTGCGGGCGCGCATGTACAGTGTGATTGAAACTTCGTGGCCCATGCACAGAAGTCAGTATTTTGTGGAAGAGCCACACTCAAGGGGCCGAAAAGCCGCATGTGGCTCGTGAGCCACAGTTTGCCGACCACTGGACTAAGGGAATGTGAAGTCATGTTCCCCTCCTTTCAGGACTGTAGAGATGTCAAGAGATGGAAACATCTTGAACAGAAAAAGTCCATGAGATTATTGGGCCTACACTTGTAGCTTATGCTGGGTCATATCAGTGCTGATCACTTTCATCCAAAATGCATCAAGGTCTATGTTTTGAACTAGACATTTGAGATCATATGATTATGACTATTTTCAACTGTGACTCACAGGAGAGAACTGTGATTTAACAACCTCCTTTATGAAGTGTCAATCCAGGTTCCATTGTCATTTACACCGGTGCTACTCTAAGCGTCCGTCTCTGATAACATGGGAGGCTTGATCCAGAAAGTAATCGATGTACTACATCCTTCATGGGGAAAACTGGGCCTTCAATAACCCCTCAGCTGAAGCGTGGTGTGCTTCGGGAGGCGGTTGGCATACAGCATGGCACAAGCTCCTTCTCCTGGTGCACTGGAAATTTGCAGACCAGCATCTGTCTGCCGACTGCACATTGAGAAGCATTGCCATGCACATTACTGTCATTTATGTCATCTTTCCAATCTGTAGTTGTTAATCTCTCTTAATTCTGAAAAAAATAAATTTTGAAACAATTTCAAAGTTACAGGACAGTCACGAGAATAGAAGAAAGAACTGTTTAGCTTTCACCCATACACTTTTCAGGTGTTACCCATGATATACTGGCTAGCGAAGACTTCAATTCTCAGTCACATGACCCAGTCTCTCTGGAATGAGTTTTATGCCCTTGACTTTTATGAAGATTTTGTAGAATGACCCTCAACTTGGGTTTTCCCTGTGCTTCCTCATGATGAGCCTCAGGTTATGCACTTTGAGGGGCAAATGGCACAAAAGTGATTTTGTGTTCTTACTGCAGCCTATCAAGTGGCCCCTGATGACACTTTGTCCCCATAACTTTGTGTCCCCATGGCAACTTTATCACTTGATTAAGATAGTGTCTGCCCCATTTCTCTACTGTAAAGTTTTTTTAATTGTAATTAATAAGTATCATGGACATCCCATTACTCATTCCACTTTCACCACTTATTTTAGCACCCATCCATGTGTCTTGCCTGAATGTATTACTACTATGATATTTGTCAAATGGTCATTTTCTAATTGGATCATTCTTTACACACTTACTAGTTGGCATTCTACAGTGAAGAGAAAATTTATCATCTCCCATTTTTAGATTAATTTGTTTATAAACAAATGAGTTATTACTCATTATAAGCTATGATTCAGTGTCTTATATTCCATTATTATCATTAATTATTTTGATGTTCAAATTGACCCAGATTCTGACACTAGGATCCCTGTGACACTGGCTTCGGTGTCCCTTCGATTTGTGCCCATCATTCTTGAGCATTTCCTCCACAGCAAGCCGCTCAGAAGGTTACAGATTTCAGTCCTATCACAAATGAGAACAATGGGGGCGACTAGGACACTCTAGACAACAAGCTTATCTTGTTCAGCTCTGGACCAGCCCGTTCTCTAAGGAGCCTTGTCTCCTTTTCGTGGAGCGCAATATTTTGACGTCAAGATCTGGGTGCTAAGTGTGCCCTTTGCTACTGGAATGTTGCTTCTTCCAGGCCTTCTCAGTGGACAGAACTAGGAAATATATGCATTTCCTATACACACATGTTCACATACACACTTATGTATGTACACATGGATACTTTGACATCTATCGTCTGTCTCTATTTCTCTGGGTCCCATTATCCTTAGTGTGTTTACTTGCTCAGTCCCCTGTGTGTAGCCATCCTCCCAACTACACGAGGCTGCCTCTTTGCTCTGCGGTGACATTATCCTTGCAAAGGTCATCACCAGCTGCCCCTGCAACTGTGCTCCAATGTCATCCTTATTCAGGGCCTGTTACCCCCTGCTTGTGCCTTCCCAGTGACTGGTGGACTCAATTAGGAAGGTGAGAAAGGAAGCCAAATGTTTGTTTCTTAATTAGAAGAAAAGATAAGCAAAGGCTGAGTTGGGATTATCTACAATGGTTCCTCCTTTGTTCACCGGTACACCTTAGGATTTAAACTATAAGGCAGCCCATCTACGAGTGGTGTGCATGTTGACATAAAAGGGTCTTAGGCATCCCTAAATCTACACCAGGACTGGAATTAAGGCCAGGAGGCTGGATGGACGGAGGTACCTGTGCATTCCATAGCGCACTTGGGCCTGGTTACTGTAGCAGGGCGGGGGCTGTCAGCACAGACTTTACCATTGTTCAATCAGCAGAATACTCTTCAACTGGTCTAGACACCCATCATTCCTAACAAAAGAGGAAGAAAGGAACAATTAATTTTTTTCAGTGGTTCTCACCAAGAGATTATATTCTTCACCCTCTGTTACCTAATCATGAGCTCACAATTCCCATCACTTGGGCAACAAGTATTTGCCAGCTCTTCTAAGTTGATGATAACTCCTTGAGGGCAAGGAGCAGGATGGGAGACTTATGTAATCACTCACGGTGACTGGCTGATTAGTGGCGCTTAGTAGTTGATTCCTCCTTCCTGCTAGACCATTAACCAACGCACCAGGTCAGTGTCTCTTTTTCTGTATGTTCTAGTCACCTCCATTGTTCACATTGTGATAGGACTGGAAGCTGTAACTGCTGAACTGGTTAAGAGGGACAGAAGCATAAGTAAAGCTGTTTTCTATTTCACCTTCTCTCCCCCCTTCCTCTTTGCCTCCCTCCTGCCTCTGATTTGAAGGCTGGCAGAAGTTGATGCAAGAATGACCTTGATCTAGGTTGGCAAATGGCCCTGCTGCTGAACTGGGCTACTTCAAGGCCAGGGCTGAGTGGCAGGACATCCAGCTCCAACTGGAGTCAGGGCCCTCATTGTAAGTGCTTCTGGAGGAGTTCTCTGTTCAACTTTCTGCAAGTCTCCCAACCTCTCTGGGCCTCGTTGTCTGCATTTGTAAAAGGAAGCTTGGATCTCATGATTTCATATAGTTTGTGGCTCTACAGTTTTTTTCCTTGGGTTTTATGACATACTGTGATTCATAGCCACATGGCACAAGGATGATAAAGTGTCAGGGAAAACTGAGAGTGAAAGTGTAGCCTCTGGTAGCACTAGAAAGACCATCCTCTGGATGCTCATATCCAGATCTCTCTCTCTCTCTCTCTCTCTCTCTCTCTCTCTCTCTGTCTCTCTCTCTCTCTCTCTCTTTCTCTGTGTGTTTGCTTGCAATTACAGAAAGTGCATCAGAAAGCCACTTATGGTTATTAAAGGTTATTAAAAAATAACCTAGCTGAAGGTTATTAAAAAATGTATATGAAAAGACAATCCCTGGAATAGCTAAAGCAATTGTGGCAAACAAGAATGAAGTGGGAAGAATCACTCTACTTGCTATTAGCTCTTACTATATGACTACAGTAATTAAGACTGTGTGACAGTGGCAGAGGTATAGACACATACATCACTGGAACAGAACAGGGAACCCAGGAATACCCATATAAATATGCCCAGCTGTTTGACAAGGATGCAAAAGCAGTTCAATGGAGGGAGGTCAGACTTGTCAGCAAATGGTGCCGACAGTGGATATACACAGGGAAAAAAGGATGAAACTTGGCCTAAGTCTCTCACTTTCTAGAAAAATTAACTCAAAATGAATCATGTCTTTAAATTTAAAATATAAAACATTTAGAGGAAAGCACAGAAAAAAATCTTTGAGATCTAAGACCGGGCAAAGGATTCTTAGACTTGACACCAAAAGCATAATCTCATAAAGGGAAAAGTTAATAAGCTGATAAAAAGTAAAAACTTCTGTTCTGGGAAAGTCCATGTGAAGATGACAAAAAGGCAAGCTATAGATTAAAAAAAATATTTTCAAACTATGCATCTGACAAAGGACTAGTATCTAGAATACATAAAGAACTTGCACAACTCAACAGGTTAAAAAATCCCCAAACAATTCAATTATAAAATAGCAAAAGACATGAACAGACATTTCTCCATAGAATATACATAGTAGGCAAATTAATATGTGAAAAGGTGTTGATTAGCTGTTAGGGCAATGCAAATTAAAACCACAATGAGATGTCACTAAATACCTATCAGAATTGCTAAAATAAAAAATAGTGAAACTGCCAAAAGCTAACAAGGATGTGGAGAAATTGTATTCATTATCAGTGGTATAAAATGGTACAGCCACACTTAACAGTTTGCAGTTTCTTATAAAACTCAACATGGGCTTCTGGCCAACGTGGCTTAAGGGTTGAGCGTTGACCTATGAACCAGGAGGTCCCTGTTCGCTTCCCAGTCAGAGAACATGCCCAGGTTGCAGGCTCGGTCCCCAGTAGGGGGCATGCAGGAGGCAGCCAATCAATGATTCTCTGTCATCATTGATGTTTCTATCTCTCTCTCCCTCTCCCTTTCTCTCTGAAATCAATAAGAATATATTTAAAAAAACCAAACTCAACATGGGATGGGATTAGCATATGACCCAGCAATTACGCTCTTGGGCATTTACCCCAGATAAAACTTATTTTCACATAAAAGCCTATACACAGATATTTATGACAGCTTTATTTGTAGTAGCCCCAAACTAGAAACAACTCAAGTGCTCTTAAACATGACAGTAATTATTAAACAAACTGCAGAACATCTATACAATGGAATAATACTCAGCAATAAAAAGGTACAAATTTGATACATGGAACAAGTTGGATGAATGTCAGGGAATTATGCTGAGTGGAAAAAGCTACCCCCCAAAGATTACATATGATTTCATTTATATGACATTTTCAAAATGACAAAATAATAGAGATGGAGGACAGATTAGTGGTTGCCGGAGGTCAAGGACCGGGGCTCGGGTGGTGGTGGGGAGTGGAGGAGGAGAGGGGGAGGTTCAGTGTGCCTGTGAAAGGACAACAGGAGAGGTCTCTGTGGTGGCAGAAATGTTCTGTCTTGACTGCATCTATGTTGGCCACCTGACTATGACACTGTTTGGCCAGATGTTACCATTGGGGAATCCTGGTAAATAGTAAATGGGTTCTCTCTATCATTTCTTAAAGTTGCATGTGAATCTACATTTATCTCAAAATAAGTTTACTTTTTAAAAAATAATTTTTTATTGATTTCAGAGAGGAAGGGAGAGGGAGAGAGAGATAGAAATATCAGTGATGAGAGAGAATCATTGATCGGCTGACTTCTGCACTGCATGTGGGGGGATTGAGCCCACAACCCGGGCATGCGCCCTGACTGGGAATCGAACCATGACCTCCTGGTTCATAGGTTGACACTCAACCACTGAGACACACTGGCCAGGCAAGAAATTTGATTTTTTAAAAAGAAACATTAGGGCTGTCTGGGCTTAGTTTGATGCAAGTAAACAGAGTAAAAAGTGTACAATTTGGGAGAAGAAAGACTAAAATAACCATTGAGAGAGTATAAATAGCTTGGTGACAGTGATATGTCTTTTTCCCCCCTCTGTTTCCCAGAGTACTTGGTCCCAATTATAACCTTGTCCTTAGAAACACTCCGTGATTTTGTTTAATATGTTATTGTTAATATAGAATAGAAGTTGCCTTGTCAAGGAGTTTAATTTTTATATGAAAACATAAGATACATATGTATGATAAGCAATTCAAATGTGGTTCTGTGTGAACAAGCTGATGATTTTTTTGAAAGGAGATAAGTATCCTTAATAACATAGTCAAAACATAACCAAAGTCCTTTTGCATGCTATGGGGTTAAGTGGTATTTTCCTCCCATAAAGGTTTTGTTTGTTAGCTGCCTCTTGTTTTCTTTTACAGGATATCCTTGAACTACAGTCACTAATTAGCCTAGGAAGCAGGAACCAGGTTCTGAGTTCTAAGGAAAGGCTCTCACTGAGATTTCTGCAGCCTCAGGAGTCTGGAGAGGGGGAATGGGTGTGCTTCCCCGTGGCCTGCAATTTCCACTTTGGGCAGCTCCTGTTTTATCGATTTTGAAAATTGGGTTTATGTAAGATTTGGTTTAAAAACAGATTCCAATGCTTCGTATAATATTTGAAAGCCGCCAGCTGCTCCTGTCTGTGTTTGCCAAGAAGCAGAAGTTGCAGTTAGGGACCCAGTATCTCGGGATCCCTGACTCGGGGAGAGTGGAGAGGCTGAGCGGGTAAGGAGTGAGCCTTGTCATGTCAGGGAGAAGAGCCAGTGCCTGGTGCCACTCTCTCTCCTGTTCCAGTCACTGCCGCAGACTGTCCCCATTCAGTGCTGCCCTTTGCCCTGGGGACCACAGGGAAGGCCTCCCCCAGAGAAGCTCTGAGCCAGAAACTTCCCATTTCAAAGCAGAAAAGTGAACCATTGTGAGAGGGATTTTTGCAGAGAAAAGAATTTTTCTTTGATTTTTCAGTGTGTGTGTGTGTGTGTGTGTGTGTGTGTGTGTGTGTAGTAACATATGACTAATACAAGGCATGAGGATCCAAGATGGCAAGGTGATTGATCAATTGATGAGAAAAGCAACTGGAGACTAGAGGAGTCAAATGAGCAAGTGCTTATTGCATGAGCAAATGTGCAATGCAGTGTGGGAAAAGAATTGATGAAAATATTTGGGGGCTATTTCAGTGTTGTTTCAACAGATAATTGATTAATGGTGAATAATTAATGATACAATTAGTTTTTATTAAAATATGATAATAAGTTCAGTGAGATGTCACTAGGCTAGTCCACATTCAAATGGGACCAAGATATGCACCAGAGGGGAATTAACTGGGTGGCCCTGGGAGTGAGCCCAGGAGAAGTAGTGACTAATTTCTCCTTCCCACCAGCTCTAGCCGTGCAGGAAGTGATGTGTGAAAGAGGGGTGACCCTGGAAAGCCCCCTCACTCCCACCCCGTGGTGATGGAGAGTTCTCCTTGGATATACAGGGGCTTCATGGAAAGCTTTCCCAGTGCCCACAGCACTGACACGACAGTCCCTCCTCCAGCACTGGGCAGTGTCCATGCCAGAGGAGGAGATGACAAAACCAAAAGGAAGGGCATGTGCCCGTTACCCGTCCTTACCGAGTTATTGAGAGAAAAGAGCAAAGGGAGAGTCCCACGTTGTTGAGCAGAGTCAGCTGTTGGCCTCACTAGGAGGCTATGGCCTCACAGCCCAGGGAATCTCTGCACTGACCCTTCAAGGGGATCAACACCCTCCCTTCCCCTGTCAGGTACCAGATTGTGGAGGGGGAGGGGCAGGGGAGAAAAGGACGTGAGCAGTAAAGTCAAAGTGTTGCAGGGGGAGGTGCTTGACCCCAGAGGCCTGACAGTCTAACCTGGGGAAAAGATCACTGGCGAGGGGGTGGACCCCAATGCAAGCCAGGAAGGTCTGGGAAGCTGACTAGTTATTTTGGATAAGCTTCTGGTTCCTCCCAAGCCTGAGAGTACACAATTGCACGGAACAAAAGAAGCTCTCTCTCTTGCTCTGGACCTGCTCTCTCAGGTTCACTCGGGTTCTCTCCCACCCATGCCAGTCTAGTGGCCTCTTGGGACCCGTGACAGACTGCACAGACTCCCAAGAACTGTGAAGCAGAAACTCAGGGCATGGCCTTGGCCTTGGCCTTGGACTTAATCCATGGCGGGACAGAGGGAGATGGGAGATTGGGAAGCCAGGAGAACTCTTGCTATTATCTCACAAATAAACCACCTCGCCATGTCAGTCTCCTGTGCGTGGATCCTGGAAATGCTTTCAGCGCAGTCCCGGGGACCAGCCTGTTTCCCACCCACAACATGTCCACTTCACAAAGATGGCCTTCAGGAGGGGAGAGGGGTTCTTCCAGGTCAAGACCCAGAGCACTTTGGAGATAAATTTCCACCTCCTTGGCCTCCTGTGGTGCTTCAGGCATCTTGAACTTGCTGGGTCAGGGAAAGATGAGCTGAGACCCTCTAGTTGGCAGGATTCCCGGGCGCACTTCAGTCTGGGGACTGGGGCTTGGAATCATGCTAGATTCAGCCTGTGTGTGTGCCTACAATGAACAACTTTCTTGCGGAGCGCTGCCATGCCCTTTTTGTTGGGGACAGAAGTATCGGGGGTGGGGGTGGGGGAGAGAAGTAGTAGGATAGAAACTCAAACCATTAATAACCCATTTCCTTCTAAACTTTCTACCCTTAAGAGTGAATTGGCTGGAGTTCCAAGAGGGCTTTAGGTCATCAGCACTATAGTTAGGAAACAGAAAAGCTAACCAACAGAAACACATCTAAACCACAGACAAAATTACTGCTCCATGATAACCCGTCAAAGAAAATAAAAAAGGCACTATCCAGCCAGAACTGCTCTAGCCATGGCTTTCTGAGCTCCCAAAGGTCTAAGAAGAGCCCAAGGCCCAGAGGAGGTGAGAGTGCTGCCCGGGCTCACACAGTAGGGTTTGCCCGGACTGCTCCTGCAATTCATAGCACCCCATTCATTCTCAAAGCATCCCAGTTTGGACCATCAATTATATGGTCTTTAAACAAACAAACAAATTGAAAAGGTGACTCCAGGCTTAGCTGAGGGTCCACAAGTTGGCTCTGAAGTCTCACTCTTCCTATTGGACTCTTCAGCCAGAGTGAGCGAACTCCAGGCAGCAGGTCAAGTCCAGCCTGGCCTGTTTTGTTTGGCCCACAGCTAAGAATGGTGTTTGCATTAAAAAAAAATTTTATCAGGAATATGTGACAGAGACCCTATGTGGCCCAAAACACCTAAAATATTTATTGTCTGGCCCTTTACAGGTAAAGGTTGCCGACCCCTGATCTAGCCAGCTGATCTTGCATTTTGGGGTAAAGGGCCAGGATCCTGGGTCATTATGAATGTCTTTGGCCCCCAAAGTGTGTTGTGTATCCTCATCCTACCTTCGCCTAATTCATCCAGCAGAAGGCCCGACACTGGGAGGCACATCGCATTTGTGGGGACATGTCACCTACCAGAGAACCCCTGTGGACACAAAGGCATCGGTTGAGATTCCCTCTCTATCTCCTCTCCAAGGGTCAGCAATGGCAGAGGGAGAGGAATGAAGGCTAACGCCTTCCTGTGCTCCATCGGGGTTCTGTTCTGGGGCAAGGACATGCCGAGGCCTCCCATTCTGCATCCTGCCTCTTAGATGCCTCTGCAGCCAAGGCCCCATTGGTGCTTCCCTACCATCAATTACATCCTGCCATCCAATCGGGCCCTTGGATACCCAATTATTTAATGTTCACTTTTATGCCCCCGTACATATGCTCAGGTGTACGTGCAGGTGTGTGCGTATGTGTGTGTGTCCTACACCATGTTTTTAAAATATGTTTGTTTTCATTAGTTGTCAACTGTCTCAGAGATTTACATGGTTAGAACTGTCTCCAGCGTCCCCTTCCACAGGCCGGTGGTCCTTGTATGTGCTGAGGAAGCCCTGGGAGGGATGTGCCTGTTGTACATACAGATGGGCGTGTTCGATCACCCCCAGGGATTGCATCTCCGACATGAGGGTCTTCCTTTCAGAATCACCATTTCAGTCTCAGCTCCGGGAGAGGGACTCCAGTTTGTGGGGACAATTCTTGGAAAAAACCCAACAGACCCGTCTGGTCCTCTCCGGCTTCGTCACTGACTACGTGGCTGTAGGAGACACACTCGGGGCCTGGCTGTCCTTTCCCATCAGAAGAGCCCTGCTGCCCTTCCAGCTGGAATGCTGACACTTCATGAAGCCACGCTGTGGTCTGGGATGCCGCTCATGCCTTAGGAAGAATGCAGAGCATGTGCCTGGTACTTCTTACAAGTTTATATCTAGAAGCATTTGAAAAAGGGACACTTTGGCCAACTCTCAAAAGGACTCAGGACTCGGCGAGAGCCCTTGGTGTCCTATTCCTGCTAGAAACTGAGAGGCCCAGCAGTTGACAAGGGGTAGCAAGGCCAAGACCAGACCCAAGCTTCCCAACTCCTGACATCACCGGACAGCAGAGCACACTGCTCTCCATGGATTCACCTAAAACATGAGTACCTCTTCCAGGGGGTGGGTCGAGAAGGCACCCAGCACTGCCTTGCACATGCAGGTCAGCAGTAATGTTCAACTGAATTATTCAGAGAGCTGGATGTTTGCTATTCTGGGAATATTGCTCGAGGAAAGTGTTTTTTCTTTTTTTATTCCAGTTGGTCTGAGATGTCTGTCTCATAAGTCAGAATTATATGATTATTAAAATCATTCTGAATCTCAAATAGACATTCATAAAAGAGTGTTCTTTTTGTCCCCTTCCCACTTCTCCGGTGGGAAATTGTGGAGAGTGTTTGTATTCTTGGGGAAGGTGGTTATGTATGAGCTCACTGTTGGTCCCTATTGCCTAGGGCGAAGCTTTCCTATCCCCCTTCTCCCCTGCAGACCCACTGCTGCCTTCCAGGGTGGCGGACACCGATGGGCAGGAATCGCCTGGCTGCCGTTTGCCTCTGCCTCCATCCCCACTTCTGAACTTTGAAATGAGACATCTCCGGAAATCTTATTTAGGGTGAACGTCGATGACCAATGGAGAGGGGGTGCCATCAGGAGCTGGCTTTGCTGGTTACAATGGGATCAAGCAGTTAAAAGCTCTGAGAGCCACTTACAGTTTTCCCACCTTTGAATATACTAAACCAAGAGCCAGTGAGAGGGTCAGAAATGACTGGTCCTTGGATCATTAAAAATAAATTCAGGCCCAGCCAGCATGGTTCAGTCGGCTTATGAACCAGGAGGTCACGGTTCGATTCCCGTCAGGGCACATGCCCGGTTGCAGGCTTGATCCCCAGTGTGGGACATGCACGAGGCAGCCAATCAATGATTCTCCATCATCACTGGTGTTTCCATCTCTCTCTTGCCCTCTCTGAAATCAATAAAAATGTATTTAAAAATGAATTAAGAACAACATGCTAAGCGAAATAGGCCAGACAGGAAAAGTTAAGAAGTGTATGATTTCACTCAAATGTGGGATGTAAAACTAAAAGCAACAAATGAACAAACAAAACTCACAGACACAGACAACAGTATGGTGGTTCCAAAGGGAAGGCGAGTGGTGGTAGCAAAAGATAAAGGGGGTCAGTAGATGGTGACGGAAGGTGAGTTGACTTTTGGTGGTGGGCACACAATGCAACATACAGATGATGTATCGTAGAAATGTACACTTGAAATCTATATAACCTTATTAACCAATGTCACCCCAGTAAGTTTAATTAAAAAATAAAATATACATTAAAAAAACGGTTCAGAACGATGCTGGCCCATGCTTCTCCCCAGCACTTATTCTCGGAGCTATAATCAGCTGCTGGGACAGCTTACAAAGCAGTTCCCCACCCCTTCCTTGTGCCTTACAGCTTCACTGGCTCAGCCCCTGGTTCTGATCCATCCCTTTGCAAACCTGTGCTCTGTATGTGGAAACACATGGTTTGAAACTCTTTCTCCCCAGCCTGACTCCCAGAAGAGAGGCAGTTTGAAAATAGGACAGTTTCTGTTGTGTTTTTTTCTACCTTTATTACGTTTTTGCATTTGATACAAACCACTCTCTTATACCACACAAAATACATCCATTCTTGTGATTTTAAAGTGCATTTCCCCTTGAACATTGTGTACAAAAATATTTATTATTTTTTTTTAAAACGTGGAAATTTCTTGACAAGGCACTTTTCGGCATCCAATGAAGCTGAGTCACTTCAGCTGGACATTCACATTGACATCAAAGCGAAACGCCATCCTCACAGCTGCATTCTTGGAGTCCCCCTCCCCCTCCCGCCCCAGCAATCTCTAGGAACTGAGAACAAAACTGTAAAAACATTCACAGCTTTACAACCTGGGCTGCAATGCTTTCTGACCGCAGTGGGGAAAAGCCGCCCAGAACCACAGCTACCCTTCCCCGCCCAGATGGGTCCCACTTCAGGCAGTGAAGTAGCTGCCAAGCTGTCTTTGGATGACCCTGTAAGATCCCACTGTCAGCTTCACTCTCCCCATTTCAGTGATCATATCTGAGGAGATAAGTAGATCGGGACCTCCCAGAGCAAAAAGACACGAGGCCTGTTCCGGCAAACCACATCCAGTCGGGGAACTTTAAAAGAGGAAACAAATGAAAAAACAACCAAGGTTTCCATTCACTGTCCATTAAGAGCCAGAAACAGGCATTTCTAAAAAGTGAGCAAACAACCACTTTTTGGGTATATATATATATATATATATATATATATCCCAAGTGCCTACAAAGTGACGCTTGTTTTTATAAAGCAAATTATATGCAAAGATCAAAACCACAAATTCGTTTAGCAGTTCAAACTTTACATCTTTAAAAAACATTGAAAGAGTCATGTTTTGCCACCATTGAAATTACATCTTAGAGAAAAAAAATAAATTCTACCTTGATTCTGAAATTTAATTTCTAGAGAACTACATAACTCTATTTCTCACCAGCTCCCATATAACAAGAATATTAAACAAGAGAGAAAGAAACCCACTCAAATGCTTCATCTCTCCCAAGAAACATTGAAAGCTTGTTTATTCTATCTTTATATAGTCCAGCTTATTTATTGCACCTAATTTGCAAGTGCTCCCCAGGGCACAGGGGGAATAAATATGAAACCAAAACGGAGCTGCTTGCCCATTCCTGGAGCACCACACCACCAGCAGGAGGCTGGGCTTGCTGGGGCGACTCGGGAAGCACCCCGGACTGGAGGCCATTTGTCATCACAACCAAGAGCTGTCTGAGGGCCAAACCTACAGGTCAGGCTGCAGGGGAGTCTACGACTGAGAAACAGGCCCCTCTCTCAGGTGTGCAGACCTGTGGGCTGAGGGTGAGCCAAGGAGACGCTCCTCGTGTTCTGGGACAGAGCCGGACAGAAGGAGGACTGCTTGGTGAGGAGGAGACAGTATTCTTCAGATCCTACAACCTCACTGAATGGCGATGCTGACAGGGAAGTCGGGCAACCAGATTCCTTACTGAGAGCAGGGTCTTTGCAAGCGGGTGAGGACTTGCCCCGTGGGGTGAGTGGCCCAGGTGCACTGGCTGGGGGCGTGCAGGCAGAGCCGCCAGCAAAAATATCTGGGGAGAGCTGGGAGCAAAGCAGGGGAGGGGGAGGGTTTATGGCTGTTTTAGAAGAGATACTTATCACTGAATTACCCTATTTCAAATTTTGACACAGGAATGCCTTAGGATCACTATTATTGACAGCCATACACAAGTCACTTGAGGCGTTTTTCTCATGAACACAGAATGATCTCATCACCTGTAGTCGGGGAACATGTAAACGACAGTGCACCTTGTACCTTTCCTGAAATGGAGGAGGAGGAGGGGGGAGACTTCTTAAAACAAAATCAAAATGTTGCTTCTATTCAATTTAGATTTACACTCTTAAGAGCTCTGACCACCAGATTTGTAACACAAAGTGCTCTCTGTGTACTTGGCGTAAGATATGCTTGGATAAAACACAGTTCTGCCCCATTTCAGCGTAAGTAAATGTGATTTTCCCAGAAATTACATTATCATGGCATCCCTCAGTGCTGCCCACCTGGGAGAGGCATAAACAATAAAGCACGAGATTACAGACTAGTAACAGCCAGTTTTAGGAAGAAGAATTACATCAAACACAACTTAAAGAGCGTTTGAAAAGTTAAAACATTTTAAAGTTCAAAGAAAAAAAAACACCCACCAAACTCCAGAAGCCAAGACACTCCGTACCTGCCCGACACCCGACAGGATCGACAAAGAAGCTGGGAGGTGTTTCCTGATTGATTTGGAAAATGCAAATGGACGGAGACCCTCTGCCTGCAGAGTCCAGTAGCGGTGCGTCCCACTTCCTGCTTCCCTTAGGAAAACCTCACTTTAGTAAATCAGGCAAAAGGAAAACGAGACAGTCATTTAATCTCCCAAAACAAAAACAGAAAAACCCCAAACCTTCTACAAATACACATGTAAAAATATTTTAAACACCCCCAAGTACAAACCAGTCTTGCCCCAAAATAATCACAGGATCTGGGGATCCATCTGACAGTGAAAGTCCCAGGAGTCTCATAACCACATGACCCACCAGATTTGTAATTCTTCTGTCCAATACGGTGGAGAACAATTCATGTCCGCTATTTCAGAGCTGGCAAACATCGGAGAACTTAGAGAGGTTTTCCTCCTCTGCCCCTTTCACATACTCACACAGCATAAATAAGGACACCCAAATCAAAGTCCCTGGGTGCTTGTAAAATGTCCCGGGTCCTGTAAATCACAGTCAAAATAAAAGCAAACATGTTCGGAAGGCTTCCAGGATACATTGGATCTGCCAACCCAACTGTCCTGAACACAGTGTAAAAGATGAGTCTCCAGAAAGGGCGATCTACAATCCGCGTATAAAGAATAAGACGCCGGCCAACCAGCCGAGCAAGTTGAAACACCCCTTGTAGGTGAGCCTTCTGGTGACTCCGGGTAAGTCTGAGTGCTTAGAAAGCTCCCCCAAAAGCCAAGAGAAGCAAAACGTGTCCCACTCTCGGCTGTCCTGCCTGTCCTGAGCCAGCAATCCGCAGGCTGCAGGGACGCCAGTTACTCTGGGTCACTGGCGAGCTGCTCTCCGCTGGAATACACACGGGGCCCAGCAAGAGGAAATGCCTGCCTCCCAGGCCGATTTGCCTGTATTATCTTTTCCTGAACATCAGATGAACTGTCGAAGAAAAACACCAAAAAAACGCATGGAGACAAAATGTGAAGGACGCGGAGATGTGAGACAGCAGCGAGAGGTAGGAGGGCCTGGCTGGGTGGAGAGAAGCCAGAGAACGGCAAGGGGCCAGAAGGTGGCTGGGGATGGAGTGACATCCGAGTGACTGACGTTCCTAAGCCGCTCCTCCACATAGCCCCGGCACCCTCCGAGTGGCATCGTTATGAAGCCACCATCCTCTAGCCTCGCCAGCACTGCCTGCAGGCCTGGCTCCCGCCCAGACCCTCGCTGGCACCATCCTGCCCGTACCCTGTGGCTGCCACAGGTGCCAAGCAGACCGGCACACCATGGCCACTCTGAGCGCGAAACCGGTTCTGTGGTCTAAGCCGGGCTGGACTTGCTGGTTGAAGGAAAAAGTGAATAGGATCCTTTCTTTTCGGAAAGTGTGCCTGATGGCAGTTCAGCTATTCTCTTGGCTTTCCATCTCCGTCCCTCTGTGACTGCAGCTGGGCTCGTCTGCCCCACTCAGCTGGGCTCCGTCACACGTGGTCACTAATAGTAGGGCCCTAGCTTTTCGTACCCTAGATAACTAGGCCACTCTGGGAACAGACCGTAGGAGCACCGAGGGCTTCCAAACTGGTCAAAGGAGATTCCCAGATCGGGTCCATTTCGTGACTCGGCCGGGCCCTGGGTGGACTTTAATTCCGCCCGGGTGATGCGATAGTTTTTGCCTTTGTTGCTGTCCCAGTACGTCTGGCCGTTGCACTCAAAACACACAGCGAACTCCATTCTTTCATAAGACTGGATTTTCTCAGGTAAGCGGATGTCAAAGGAGAACGTGTCCCTGTCTGAACTAGAGTAAGTGTCCTTCACATACCAACAGGGGAAGTCTGTGAAGCTTTTCCAGGTGTCGAAGGTCATCCTGATCTTCACCGTCTTCTCGAACGCCAGGTTCTGCACCTTCACGGTGCCTGCGACCGCTTTGTCCTTCAGCACGCAGTTCTCCAGGCAGACGTGGTCGGTCTGAAGCCGGTTTCTAAAGTCTAAGTAATCTGCCGAAGGTTGAGAAAAATCCAACACAAAGCTCTCGCTCTCTGCTGTCGTCAGACTCACGATGTTGTCTAGGAGCTCAGTGATGTTAAACGGAATATCTAACGGGTCATCAAATTCCGAGAACACTTTGACCATTGTCAGGGCCAGCCCCTGGTTGTCTGCGAAGGACACTCGCTTTTTCACCTTTTTCTCCTGGATGGTTGGGGCCACCACTCCACTGGCTTCATTCTTGCTGCTCAACTGAATACAAGGCCTCAGAGGTTTGCTTGGCTTTGGTGAGATCTTGAAGGCGAACCTCTCTCTGCGCAGGGAAGGGGCCATGCAGCTGTATCTGCACTCTATGTCCACAGCCATCATGGGGTTAGATGAACAGGCTAGAACACTGGCAAAGGGGGAAAGAAAGGAACAGCAATGAGATCAGACTGACATTGCTTTTCGTCATCTCTGTCCACACGGTTACTGTTCAGTATTAACTCAAGTGTGGTCCAGATTAACCAAAGATAGTGACAAAAAGTGAGAAAGCCAGAGACATAATGGGTTCGGTCCCATTTTTCAAAAGAATGACAGCACTTCCCTAGGATGCAGCAGGCACTTAGTGATGACCAACTGGAGAAACACACACGTTCAGAGAAAAATATAACAATAATTAATAGCCACAATGTAGTTATCTAAACATTTATTTTATTATTTTTAATCTTTATTATTGAAAGTATTACATATGTCCCCTTTTTCCCACCATTGACCCCTTCTAGCCCGCCCCTGCCCCCTACCCCAGGTCTTCACAACCCTATTGTCTGTGTCCATGGGTTATGCATATATGCATATAAGTTCTTTGGTTGATCACCTCCCACCCACCCACTAAACATTCATTTTTAAAGGGTATTTGTCTTACTGTTTCCTCTCTAAGGAAGTCAAAGGAGTGAAGATTACAGGGGCCATTTGCTTTCTATTATCTGTTCTTATGGCCATGCAGTGGTTCTGGAAAGGAGAATTCTGACTTAATTGGGCAAGATAACTTTTAAGAGTGTTGAGCAATAGGTTCAATGAAAACAAACAAACACCTAAACTTGCAAAGTACTTGCATTTTAGTTTTCCCCTGGTCCATTGCAAAACTTTGTTAGAGTGTACTAGAATTACACCTTCAGCTTCAACTTTAACACAGGTAGTTGGTTTAAAAAAAATAAAAATAAAAGCCTGAACAGGGGCAAAGCCCCTCTTACTCTGTCCACCGTTGACAACCTGGGTATGAACAGGGGGAGAAAGAGTTCCTCCTTGGCCACAGCCGCTTCCTCCTTGCCTGAGTCAGCACAAGGTCAGCTGCAAGTTCTCTCTGCCCAGCCAACTAGCCTGCAAGCCGACCTCGTACGTGCTTTCCTGCACGACGTTAAAACAGTCAATCAGTTCATTAGAAAAAGGTTGGGAAACTCTCAAGATATTGTGTAAACTGAATTCTAAAATAAAGGGCACAGTTAGAGAATGAAGATTTGGTAAAGTTACACTGTTTGGACCCAGTAGTGTAAATTAAATTTGCCTGAGATCCCTTTTACCACTAAGCTACAAGAACAAGTAGAGCTGGGGATCGGGAGGTGAGGTTCCAGCCAGAGCCAGAGCTCATTAAACAATTCCCCTGGCACCTTCTAGAGCCTAATCGGTTTTGCAACTTTTTTCCACGAAAAGCAAAAGTGAGGTTAACTACCTTTTGACCCAAGGGTTACTGCCCCAGAAGCATTGCACAAGCAACCCCTGACCAGAACCCCTTCAGTCTCTCAGTCTGACCGCAACTATCGACCACTTCGCCTGTCCTCACATGTAGATTCCAATTTTTATTAACTGGAACATTCTCCAAGAATCAATCACTCAAGTGCTGGTTTAGTGTAGGCCTTCCTGACCGTCTGCTCAGGAATTCTCCAATGGACTGTGACAGGAATGACCATCACTTAGAAGTAGTTCTAGCAGCAGAGACATGCAAGGTAATAGTTTCCTAAGCTCCTGAAAGGACGGCACCTGGACAGGCATTTTTATCTTCAAGTGGCATGAAAATGATCAGTTCCCACGCAGGATGCACCGGGCTGTACCTCAGGCCCCTTCTCCTGACAGACTGTCCTGCTGCTCCAGCCCTTTCCCTCCCCCAGACCAGGGAATAAGAGTGACCAAGGTTGGCCAGAGGGAAAGCAGACCGAGAAGACACACATTTGACCCAGCAGGGCGCACAGGACCTGGACACCAGTTCATTGCAGGACAGGCTCCCGAGAGCATCAGCAGCTGTTGCTCCGACCAGTATGGATGCTCAAAAATTCAGCTTCCAAAAGATGCTTGACTGGGCCATGCCCAAGGGTAGATTTCAGTGTTCCTGGTCAAAAGGGGGCAAACCCTCAACCTCCACAATAACCAAAGAACATGGACAGTTTTGCATCAAGGCTTTCCCTGTTCCACGAGGGGGAAATGACACACCACCAGCCCAAGCTGGCTGGGGCTAGACGTCATGGTGATTTCTCTTGCGAAAACTATAGGCTCGTACAGGAAATAACCCCATGACCCTCATAGTTCCAGGTAGCTGACCTACTGACTTTCTGGCGATGCCTTTTATAGTAAGTAATTGAAAAAAAAATGTTTTTTTTTTGTATTGAGGCCAAGACATTTCCCCTTTCATTCTCTTATAATTTTATAAATAAAGACAGAAAAACAAGATGCACCAATAATCCCCCCTTCCCTTCGCCCCAGGAACACCAAAACATTAGGTAAGCAGTCGCAACAGGTTATCATGTTTAAAAGACACAGTCATCGACCCCTTCAGCATTCCTTGATCCCCTCCCAAAGGTTCGGCTGACACAGTATGAATAAAGTTGACATCGTTCTCTTTGTGCTCTGATCATGGGGCCCTTATTCACAGCCATAAAAGCCACTTGTATTCTATCCTGTCACTATCGTCCACAGCATCTTAGAGATGAGTATCTGTGGCTGAGGCAGCATATTACAGGAAGGAGATGAGTTAAAATGGCATAGTCCCTGCCGTCTAAACGTCCAACGTGAAACACAGAGCCCTGGCCTAGGCAGCGTCCACCTGGCCGTGCCACTTGCTGCAGGTCACTACACCTCTCTGGGCTCCAGCTTTCTCCTCGGAGACCCCTTCTGGCTCTGACATTCACGGTTACTAATAATGCCCCATGGTTCTTCTCTTCCCACTAACTTTCCCCAAATACCTCAACTTAAAGTTTGTGGTAAGGCCTCCAGCTGTCTTCCTTTATTCCTGGCTCCTGGGCAGCCGTGCCAAACGAGCCCTTTATTTCCTCTCCCCTCTGCACCCCAGCTCCAAGCCCTCCCGCTCTCTTCTCCGCACCTTGGGTCTCCCAGGGACGCCTGGCCACACAAACCACAGGCTCCAACACCTTCTAGCAACTCTCCACGTTCCCAAGTCAAGTCTTTCCTCAATTTTCTCCTCTTCTTCAAGAAACAATGCCATGACGGGCCCCCAAATCTTCTAGTATGTCCTTCTAGGCCCTCTAGCTGCTCTTCCTGCAGAATCCCATCCACACCCCCTTTTTCTGTGTTCAAGAGTGGAGCGTCCAGGCTGGAGGATTCCACAGGTCACTCCGACCAGGATCCCTCTCGGACCCACCCCCTCTAAGATCTTCCTTTGCCTGTCGGGGGCACCTACCTTTGAGGCCGCGGGGCAGCCCCCTCCCCAGCTCGCTCGGAGCTGCATCTGAGAGCCCTGTGGGAGGTGGCTGAGGCGGCCGCCACCACCGGTCTACGCTCAGTTCCTGGAGAAGGGGGAGGAGCCCGAACTATTACTCCAGGGCGGGGAGGAGGGGTTACCCCGGCCCGCGCCGCGCCGCGCGAGCGCCCCCACGCGGCCGCCTGGCCCGCCGGGTCAGGACAGCCCCAGTCTGGGGACCTGAGGCCAGGGGACAGGGTTGACGCGGCGCTCTATGTCTCCTCTCTCTCAGCGGCCCGAGAGACTATAAAGTGTGTTTCCTAGAGTTTTACGGAGAAGCGAGACCCTGGGAGAGAAGAATCGACTTTTCTTTGTGCTCCAGACCCCATCGGCCAACTCCGCAGACACTCTGCCGGGACAGTAGAGGGCAAGGGTACCCTAAGTGCCCGCCCCAGCCCCGCGGGACCGCACCTCGGGTTCCATCCCACCTCTGGTCCCTGGATTGCCCGCTCCACGTGGAAGCAGCAGCGTCCTGGAGCCCGTCTAGAGTGTTCCACCCCGGAGTGTATCTGCAAGTTGGACGGAGAACGTGCAGATGGCAGGAACGACAGAGGGTCTCCACTGCGCGCCCCTCGCCGCCATCACCCCGCGCTCGGACGCCAGGACGTGGAAGGACGTACCTGGTGCAGCTCATAAGCCCCGAGGTGCAGAGGCTCCAGCCCGCGGCCGCATCGGTGCCAGGGTGGCTGGGGCAGCCGGAGCGACAGCAGGAGCGCGGGCCGAGACTCAGGTCCGTGCCCTCCACCGGCAGCCGCATCCGTCCGCGCGCGAGAAGCCCGCTCGCCTCCTTACGGTCCGCCACTGGGACTCCGGCTCCCGGCCGCCGCGCCGCTCGCTTTAACTTTCGGGCCACCTCTCCCCTCTCGGGGTGCCATCCCAGACCCCCTTCCACGTGAACGCCCCCCGCAGCCAATGGGCGTGCCGGGACGCGAGCGGCGGCCAATGGCCGGGGAGCCGCGCGCCGGGCGAGCACCGCGGCGCCACGTGATCCCCTGCGCGCCCGGAGGGCTGGGGCTGCGGGGAAGGCGGTGGGTCGCTGTTTCCTCAGAAGCCGGGGGCCCGGCGCCAGGGGGCAGAGGCACTTTCCTGCAGATGAGCGCCCCGTTCCAGCAGGAGGCCTGGGCGTGAGAGGTTTACGGTTTCCTCCTTCAGGCGCGTCCTAGCGGGGCAAAACCTTTCCATACTTTCCCGCTGGCCCCGCCTCCATCTGCACTTTAGCTGCGGGGTTCACAGATGACCGTGACTTTCCCTACCACCTGCGGAGACCCGGGGAGCCCTGAGAAAAGACTTGTGTTTCCCGGCTCTTCAGGTGGCATTTCTTTGGGTTAGTTATTCCCAGATCCTGAGATAGGGTCTAATTGAGCCCAGCTGATGTTGCTCAGTGGTTGAGCTTCGACCTATGAACCAGGAGGTCATGGTTTGATTCCTGGTGGGGCACATGCCCTGGTTGTGGACTCGATCCCCAGTGTGGGGAGTGCAGGAGGCGGCGGATCCATGATTCTCTCTCATCATTGATGTTTCTCTCTCTCCCTCCCTCTCCCTTCTCTGAAATCAATAAAAATATATTTAAAAAGCACACAAGAACCCCCACAAAGCAAAAACACAATTCTTGGATGCTTGCTTTGTGCCTGTCATGGTCCAGGTATTACTGTGAAAGGAATATAGTACAATTCTTTTAATGTTATTGGGGCAAAGGACTAAACCATGGGTGGGCAACCCCTGGCACGCGTGCCAAACATGGCACGCCAGTAACTTTTGCTGGCACGCGAAACCCTCTCTTATAATCTTCCATTTACAATTTTTTTCTTAATATCGACTTTTTTATTTTTCAGATAAATTCAGTGTAGGTGCATCTTAGATAAATAAATAATTTTACATAACATGTATACATTAAAAAATAAATGTATTTTTCATCATCATATACTGTGTTTTTGTCGCTCGAATGAATTTTATTATTTCTTCAAGTTTTTTCACATATGTACACCTTAAGAGATATCAAGTAGGCGTAACATGTTCTCAAAAAATTAGGGTTGGCACACAGAAGAAATTTGAGTCAGAGATTTTGCTGGTTTTGGCACGCACTCACAAAAAGGTTGCCCACCCCTGGACTAAAGCCATCTCACAGAGTGTTGCATGTATATAGTTGAGGGTTTCTCAGGTAGGTATATTTTAGCGGAAATTACCTGACTTGAATCTGTTATAAAAATGACCTGGAGGAAGGAGGGGGAGGGTGGGTGGGAAAAGTTTAACCAAAGAACTTGTATGCCTATATGCATAACTCATGGACACAGACAATAGGGTGTGAAGGCCTGGGCAGGGGGCAAGGGGCAGGGGCAGGCTAGAAGAGGTCGATGGGGTGAAAAAGGGGACATACGTAATACTTTCAACAATAAAGGTTTTCTTTTAAAAAATGACCTGGACCTACAGGGCTTCCATGATCTATCTCTATGATACAGAGAATGATGAGATTCTAAAAGACCAAAAGCCCCTCCTCTCCTATGAGAATAACAAGTTTACATTTATATAGTCATTTATATAATCTCCTTTATGATCCATCAGCCTTGAGCTGGTCACTTTAGGGCTGAGGATCCTAGTTTTCTAATGTTAATGACTTTTGGAAGCTGATAGAGGCGTGCCAGCTTTTTAAAGTGCCAAGTAAAGACATTGAATTAAAAAACAACAACAACAACAACACCAAAAACAACTTACCATCTTCTGTTACTATCCTTTTATTTTTTTTTAAATAAAAGTTCTTTTTAACAGCAATAACAACAGAATGCAGGAAGGATGTAATCTCAGAGTAAAGTCCTTTACATTGGATATATTTAGCTTTATGAAAATTCATTATGTTGAACGTGGTATTTGGGAAATTCTGCTTTCAGAGATAGAAGAGCACATCCTAATGTTACTAGGGATCTAAGACTAAAACGCTAGTTGGTTACAGTAATCCAATACAGGCCTTCAGCTTACAGAGCTTCCCCAGATATAGTCTCCCTGTCTGAAGAGAGATCATTAGTCCTCTTCTCTTTCAATGGGCAAATCTGATAAAGGACCACCTGCGAAATCAGCTGTTGGTAGGCGGTTGGCAAATAAAGTTTCTGTGCAATACTCCCTTTCCCAATTCTAAACCCCCTTTATTAGCTGATGAGTGGGTTGAAGATTTATTAAGCCAAGGGTTGGCTGCGTTTCTCCAGCGTAGTGAGCATGGTAACGGAATGGGCAAAGAGAAAGAGCCAACAGTATTGCAAAATGTATGCAGGCAAAGGGTGATCTGCACCAAACTGGGAAGAAGTTGGAACAAGTAAATACAATTTTACAGCGTTAGGGTTTGGAAGCATCTTCCTTACATAGATCTAGGAAACCATGGGTAATAATTTCCCCTGCGGTTTCGATGACTATTTCAGACCAGGAGAGTGGGGCTAAACTTAGTTGTGGCACACCACAGTCTTGGTAGGCAGGAGTGTGGCATCTATGAGTTTGAAAAGAGCACAGTTTCACTTGCGATCAGAATGGATCTGGGGTACAAGGTCTGGAGGACTGTTCCAGCAGAATCCATTGCAGTCCCAGAGCCCAGAGCCCAGAGCCCAGAGCCCAGAGCCCAGAGCCCAGAGCCCAGAGCCCAGAACCCAACAGCTGGGCTGGCCCTTAGACGTGGAGATCTTGCCTCACCTTCTCATTTTATAGCAGAAAGAAAGTCAAAATGGATAATTTCAACCCTTTAGCCAACGCATACCAAGTTCCCTTTATGGTATTTGGCAAGCATCCCCTCCTCAAATAATAAGGCAAGCATCCCCTCGTCTAATCATTATTTTCCCATAAATTGTTCTTTTTCGGGTCTATTAGTGGTAGCACTGTCTTTTCTTCCTTCACTGTGGGCTGATTGGGGACTCCTTGAGTCCCTTCTTACACATTTGTTCATTCATTCAACAACACATTATTGAATAACTACTGTAAATCCGGGTGCTAGATATGGAAAAAATGGAAAACATCTTACTCTTAAGAAGCTCCTAGATTAAATGACGATGCAGGATAAAGCATTGAAGGTAAATCTCTGTGTTTTGGGAGCTAGCAAGAAAGCTGTGCATGTGTAGCAGTGCAGGTGGGGGTGGGAGTGGGGAAGGTCAGAGAAGGCTATGAAGAAGTGACCATTGAGCAGCATCCTGAAGGGGGAGTTAGCGTTCAGGGGTAATGGCGAGAGCATGGCAGGAATTGGCAAAGGTCCAGAGCTCTCTACCTTCCCATAAAGAATTTCCACTCTGCTGATTAAAACAACGTTTCTGTATGCATGTGTTAACATCAGCATTGTACTCATCCAGAACGTTTTTAAAAATATTGTTAATGTCTTGTCTCCTTTTCAACTTAACACGTTTCAAAGACAGCCCAAACCGAGGTCCTACCGTCAGCCAAGATTTTGGAAGAAAAATCGTTTTGTTTTGTTTTGGTTTTTTATTCTTAGAATTATAACATTGCTTCTCATTGAATAAAAAGTATTGCAGAGAAAATCTAAATAAAAATAACCAAGGGTCAGAACTTAAAAAGAGGACATTCTTGTGCCTGATGAGAATAGAAAGAGGGAAAGACTTTCCAAACTGCCCGAGTCGGTTTATATTTAGACGAGCGAAGTTGTTTGCACCTGTCAGAGCCGCAGACATGTTCTGGGCGCATCGTGTTACCTGGGGCCCTCTGCCCCTCTTTCAGATTTGACTGAAAGTGACTTGCTAGGTCATGTCTTATGGGTTAGGCAGATGCATACTTTAACGGGGGTTATTCTGTAAGCCTCTAACTATGGAGGATGTGTCCTTAGCCTGGGAGAAGACCTAGACTGGTTTACATGTCCAGGGCTCATCACAGCATTTTTCTCACCCTTGAGGGCTTTTGAGTTTAATATGGGGACCACTCCTTTAAAAGCTATGTATACAGAGCAGCTTCTATTCCATACAGAGCTTTGTACAAATCTGACATGATAGCTTTCATTTGTAATATTATTTATGATTATAAAACTAATAGAAGATCATTGTAGAAATTATGGAAAATACAGAAAAATGTAGAGAAGAAAATAGATCAGCACCACCCAGCAATCACTACCAATATAATTCACTGTCTTTTCATTCAGTATTTATTCTATGCATAAACATTAGATTATCACAATCATAGAATATGTGAAGTTTGATATCTTAATTTTTTACTAATGACTGCTTCTCAGTTTTAGTATTATTATAATTTAGTATTATTATAATTTTTCAGACATGCTTTTTAAAAATGTTTTTATTGATTTTAGAGAGAGAGAAAGGGAGAGGAGAGAGAGATAGAAACATCAATGATGAGAGAATCATCGATCAGCTGCCTCCTGCATGCCCCCTACTGGAGATCAAGCCCACAACCTGGACATGTGCCCTTGGCGGGAATCAAACCCTGGACCCTTCAGTCCACAGGTTGACTCTCTAGCCATGGAGCCAAACTAGCTAGGGCCAGACATGCTTTTTAATGGCTGTGTAATATTTCTTCATATGAGAGACCATACTTTATTTTCTTATTGTGGGAGCACCTAGATATTTTTTCATATTTTCTCTATTGTAAATACACATTGATAAACATCTTTATATGGAATCTATGTCCACACCCCTGATTATTTTTTTATAACCATTTCCCACAGAATACAGACAGGCGTTCTTCAAACTCTTGATTTATATTGCCAAGTTGTTTTTAGAAAAGATCAGTATTGGCTTTTTATTCCCACTACTGGAGAAAATTAAGAGTTAAATAATCTTAATAAGGTCTTGGCTTGTGGACTTTGGGAAAATGATGTATCTCATCTGACAAAAAAAGCTATATGAGAATTTTGACTAATGAGTCATATATTCTGTACCTGGGTGAAAATAGCTGTATTCCTCATCGTTTGCTTTAGCTTTGAACCTCAAAGTACACAGCCAATTTGTGTTATAAATGAGGACTTCATAACCCATATTATTGACTAAAATGGTATTAAGTGGTGGCTGGTCAGAGAGAAGGTGGAGAGGCTGGGAATGAGGTAGTATCACTTTGCCACAGGCTTAAAAGGAATTAGGCAGAACCCAGGATATATATTTATATTCTTTGCTCATGTATTCCCTGTTCGTGACTGGTGTGGTCATAAATTATATTTAAGTGTGTAACTAAATACATATGATGCAATGTATAGCTTCCAGGTTTTCACGTCAAGTGGCATACGTTTTTGTGTGCGAACATGTCACTCTGCTTTTAGGGTTGGGACAGCCATTTGGCGGCTGCGTGCCTGGTACTAAGATCTGGGCTGTTTCTGCTGCGTGCCTGGGGTCAGATCCCCCAGCTACAGCAAGCACTTCGGGGTTTTGTGTAAGCAATTGTTCTTCAGCCCGTTCCATCCTGTATTTACAATACTGCCTGGATCATCCTCTTAGAAACTGGCGATGATATAATTCGTATTAAGAAAACAATGACTCACTTGAGAGATGAGGTAAAAAACGAAGTATTTATGTACCAGGATTTTAAAATGTGCACCACGCTGTTTTCCAACCACTTTAATTTTCGATCATGCCTTGATTTCTTTGAAACTTAGAGTCAGAAGCTGGACTGACTTCATGCTTTTCCCTATGATCACTTGATAGCCTCTGGAGAATTCCGACTTAAAGCCTGCATTCTTCCTTCTCCAAACTCATGGTAACCAGTCCTCCACACAGAGCCACGGGCTGTTCTGGAGCTAGAAATGGAGCAGGGAAGGCTGGGAAGTCACCACATGTTGAGAATGTTCCTCCTCTGCCCCTTGCCTTGCTCGTGTTTCCAAGGAGGCACCACGCTCAGGGAGCAGTGAGGGAGCCATCGTCCCCTGTCACCATTTCACCTACTGCATAATAAAACGCCGAGGACAATAGTGCATTTGTTGTAAAGGCTACTCAAGTTTGTTATAAAATCACACTTCACCAAAAACAACAACCTGAAAACTAACTATTCGTATGAGTCTTACCTGGTAGGTAGCCAGGACTATAAAATACGGAAAGCCAAACTTTGACGTTGTTTTCATCTAAGCCTTGGAAATAGACATAACCATATCTTAAGCCTTAGCAACCATATTTGTTATTGTTCCTGTGTTCCTCTGTTAATTCTTTGGTCATTTCAAAGAGTAGCAAATAAGCATTTCTCTTTCTTATAAATCAGCGTTAGTCACCAACTTGGAGGGACAATCCAAAGTCATAGGTTAGGAGAAGAAGAAACATTGCGAAGTGGAGATTTCTGGTTGAACTTGCTGCTAAAATCCCTAGGAAGACACATGGAAAGATGAATGCTCACATCACTATCAAGACCTAGAGATAATGAAATGTCGTGGTTAAGAGCTTGGTCATCGGCTGGTCCTGGATTTCAATACTGACTCTGCCACAAAGAGCTGTGGACCTTGAGAAAATCACTTCCCAGTTTTGTGCCTCTGTTTTCTTACCTGTAGAATGGGAATGCTAATGCCTGCCTGGTAGGTACTCTGAAGATTTCCTGGAACATTTTATGTGTAACCAGGACGACTTGCTCCATAAAACCCAAGTGCAGTGAAAGTTACATGCCTGGATTATTCTAAATACAATAAACTCTGGATCCTAACCCTCCATTTCCCAAGGGCAGCAAGAAGCTAAGTAGCAGTTGGCTTACACAGCCCCTCAAAATTGGGAACAGGCCCTTTGTCCTTAGACTCTGTGGTCCCCGCTCTTAATGCTACAGTCCATCCTCCCATCCTCTGTGGAGGTCAGATCCTCACCACACACCGCAGCTGCTGCTCAAGGCAGGCTCCCAGGTGATGCCTCATTGGCAGGCCTGCTGTGGAGGTCAGGCAGTCCCAGATCTAAGCCCCTTCCACCTGAGCAGGGCGTCAGTTTCTATCACCTGTAGAAACTTCAGATCCCACTTCAATTCCAAAAGGCTCTGGGAATTCACTCACTCTCTGGGGTGTATCTTTCTGCAAACCTATAGAAACACCTTTTTCTATCCCCTTCCAATCTTGGACAGTTCTGGACCCGTTCTGGAAGGACGCAGGATTCCCAAGGCTTACATGGGGCAATTTCTTCAGATACTTTTGTAACAGGAAGGAGCTGTTAGCACCTCCTTAGGGCTAAAAGGGCCAATACTTAGGAAAAAAGATCTACCTTTCTCTCTGGTGTAAGTTGCCGGGGTGTGTGAGAATAAAGCACACATTTAAATGCTGACATATTTGTAAACTGTCAAGCACATGGTAAATATTCCAGGGTCATCACTCTTGTGCCAAATACCCCGTCATTTGAGGGTAGGTGAAGAGACACAACAACCAAGATTTAACTTATAAAAAAAGGAAAAAAGCCTATGTCTAAAGACTGAAAAAGAGCTGACCTCTGAAACACATTTACTACAGGAAACAAAAGAAAAATTTAAGATATCTTCGATTACAAGAAGACGTGGTCTTTATGAATTACAGAAAACCACACACAGAGAAGAGGCTTAGATGAAATGTTAGCAAGGTAATTTCTTTTTTATTTAGAAAATCTTATTTAGAAATATGTGCATTTATTCTACACAGTTTATTGCTTTCTTAGGTAGTTCTTTCACATATTTTTTGTAGTAAATTCTAGCATGAATTTTGAAAAGTAAACAAAATTTAAGTGTATAGATTATTAAATTGTCATAATATCTATCCACTTGTACCACAGAAGTCCCTTTTATTCCCAATTTCTGTCACTTTTTGCCAGAGAAATTCTACTGGTTTCTACCACCACAAAAAGATTTTTGTTTACAAAAGTAAACATAGTTTCCTCATACAATCCACCTATCATGCTTCTTAGTATTTACCTAATGGAGTTGAAAACATATGTCCACATTAAAAAAACTGCATATAGATGTTTATAGCAGCTTTATTCATAATTGCCCAAACTTGGAAGCAACCAAGACATCCTTCAGTTGGTAAATGGATAAACTAGTACAGCCAAACAATGGAATATTACTTAGTGCTAAAAAGAAATGAGCTGTCAAGCCATGAAAAGACATAGTGGAACCTTAAATGTATATTGCTAAATGGAAGGAGAGAATTGGAAAAGGCAACGTACTACATGATTCCAGCTAGATGGCATTCTAGAAAAGGCAAAACGATGGAGACGGTATAAAGGTCAGTGGTTCCCAGGGGTGGGTCAGGGAGAGATGAGTAGGTGGAACACAAGGATTTTTGAGGCAGTGAAAATACTGTGTAAAGTATTATAATGATGAAAATATGTCATTATACATTTGTCTAAACCCATACGATATCAACACCAAGAGTTAACTCTAAGGGGAACATCCTATTGACTTTGGGTGATTACGATGTTTCAATGTAGATTCATCCTGGGTTAAAAAGTGCACCGTTCTGGTGAGTGATGTTGATAATGGGTAAAGCTATGTATATGTGGGGGCAAGGGTTATGTGAGAGATCTCTGTACCTTCCTCTCAATTTTGTGGTGAACCTAAAACTACTCTTAAAAAAAAAGGAAGATGGTATAAGAAGAGAGATGAGAAAAGAATGGATATCAAAAAAATGCAATTGTGCAACCCAGGCATGTCCCCTGACCAGGAATGGAACCATGATCTCCTGGTTCAGAGGTGGGCGCTCAACCACTGAGCACACTGGCAGGGCAACAAGTTATTAATGTAAGAGCAAGTACCAGATGACTTTGAACCTCTTGGTGGTACTAGCTGTCAGAAAACCATGGAGAAGCATAGAAAACAATTTTATATTTGACCAAGTTGACTTTTTGTGTGTATATGACCTCTCTGTATATAACGTCCTATTCCCTCGTCCCCCGCCACACACACACACAACACACACACACAGACACATACACACAACACGCACACAGACACACACACAACACACACACACAGACACACACACAACACACACTCTCACACACACACACACACACACACACATTACAAACTGCAGCAAGGAGACAGAGTTGTACTAAAAAAAAAGTAGGTCTGTCTTATCCACCATGCTAATTTTGTTCCATGATGAGGTTCTAACATCACACTTAGAAGTCTATTGTACGCTGCCCAGACCATCTCGCCTGGCAGCGGTAGCGCTCTTTGCTGCTGAGAAAGAGGTCTCCCTCCCAATGACGTCTTGAATCTCACCTCTCCCACTCCAAGGGTGGCCCTGTTGTTTTCCTTGCCAGTGGGAATTTACACTTTGTGGGTGTAGTGTTTGCTCAGGTGGAAGAGCTCAACATACCAAGTCGTCTCCTTAATTTCACTCCAAATGCCAAGACTTGAGTTTATAAATCCTATTGAAAAATCATAGGCTACTCGAGTTCAAGGGACTTTGTACCTTCTAGCCTAGCACCCCCCCCATTTACAGGTGAGGAAACAGAGACCCCAAAAGGTGCCATCACTTGTTTACCCATAGCAGGTTTCATATGATGTTACTGCCACCTCGTATTTCCAAGAAGAGGAAAGAAGTGAATAGTTCCGCTCCTTTGCCTTCCCCTTCACCACCATCAGCAGCCCCACTTCTGGAGGGGAATAGATGCTGCCTCTTGGTCAGGATGGACAGTCGAAGAGACCAAGTACCTAGCACCCTACAATGGTGACCAGAAGCCCATTGTGCCCTGAGGAGGATTTCCACTCTCAGAGATCCTCCCGGGGTCCCGGTAAAGCTCTCTCCCCTCCTCTACACCTGATGGAAGGGCAGGAGGACAGGTCTACTTGGGACCAGGCAAGACACAAACAGTCAAAGAGGAGACATCCAAATTGCTGCTGCCCTCATGCTCCATCAGGCGGGGAGTAGGAATACGGGCAAGCCTTAGGAGACACAGCTCTGGGCATATCGGTGACCAGGTTGGCCTCGGTTCCATCATGGTCCAGCCATCCGGTGAAACTCGAGCAAAGCAAAAGCTGCAACCTCCTCAGGGGAAAGCCCTCTCCCCAGCTCCTCACCTTCAACCTGCTTTTATACAACACAGGCCGAATCTAAACAGTAAGGACTTTCATTTAGTGAGCATTCACTTAGGGCCAGGCACTTTATGTACTTTATACCAATATCCTGAAAGGTAGGTATTTCTCTCCCCCCTTTTTATTGTATTTATTGGGGTGACACTGGTTAACAAAATTATATAGGTTTCAGCTGCACAATTCTACAACACATCATCTGTATCGTGTGTTCACCACCCCAAGTCAAGTCTCCATCCATCACCATAAAGGTAGGTACTTCTATGAGCCCCCTTTTATAGGTAAGAAAACTGAGGCTCAGAGAAGTTAAGTAACTTGCCTAAGCTCACACAGCAGCAAATGGCTGAGTTTTGATTCAAAGTCAAATCTGTCTGACCCCCAAGACCAGGCTGTTTCTACCACATCAGACTACAGCTCCCAGCAACCAGATGGAAAAGACTGCGAGGCCCTTCCTCAAGGACTTCTTGTCTTGCTTCCCCCATCTGCTAAATTAAATGTTAAGGCTTTAACTGGGGCCCCAGCAGAATAAGTTTTGGATTTTGCAAGCATAACCCTTAATTCAATTTAACTGCTGGGACAACCACCTCATTCACAGGCAGGCAGTACGGAGGGGATGATTGGGTTACTCGTTGCTGCGGCTCTGGCTGGAGGAGGCGAGGTTTGCAGGTTCCCTGGGCGGCTGCTACACAGTGGGCAGGAAGGAAATCTGGGGAGGGGGAGAAGGATACTGGAGGCTGAAGGGAGGAAGGCAGGGGACACGTGGGGAGGGGGTGTCTGAGGCTTGCACAGGGTGAAAGGGAAAGGCCACACAATAGATGAACGGGTGCCAGATATCTGTGTTTTCAGGAGGAAGCCAGACGTGGAAAAAAGTCTTCCTACCCCCAACAATTAAATACACCCCACATCCCGAGAGAGCAGAAAAAATAAAAACTAAAACAGCCTGCAGTGAGGGTAGGGGATTCCACAGTGAACCTGGGAGGAACTCATTTACTCAGAAGCACCTCGTGAAGTTGTTTAGCTGGTCCATACTGTGGGGCCAGGGCAGCTAGACATCTTCTGTGGTCTCTGGCTTTGTCACCTCAGGGGGTGTGGGGCACAGGGCTACACTGTGCAGAAGGGGTGTCACACCTGGGTCTGTGGTCTGTGGCGGGGGAGGAGGCTCCTGGGTGGCTGACCCCCATCCTTTCATCTCGGGGCCCTTCCATGGCACTCGGCCAGGGCTGACATTTGTCACACGTGTGAAGCAAATGACTCTTGTAAGACCTCAGGAGAGGGGGGGGTGACGAGGAGGGAAACAGGTTGGCCTAGGGCCTCTTGGACATTTTATGCTCCCCTCGACTTGTGCCTCAAGGACTCCTGGGATCTCACACCAGACAATTTTCTCAGGGAGTCACACAGCCTCAAAGCTATTCTGCCAAAACAGAAAACAAAAATTAACTTTAACTCAAATTCACTCCAATTTAAAACATGAACATGCACCCTCTGGCATTCTTATGAATAAATGAAATGTTACAGAAAAAGTAATTAATATTTCAAGGCTCCCAAAGATGTTGGGAAGTCACAACTTTAGGGGTATAAGGATTCTGGGAAAACCTTTACTGGGTGTTTCAGTGCTTTCTGGTCTCTGCTGCTGTAGGACAATGAGGGTAGGGGATTCCACAGTGAACCTGGGAGGACGTCCAGGCATCACTGCAGCCCGGCTGCCCGAGGCCCCCTTGCCCTCTCCCAGGGAGGCAGCCCAGGGCTGTGCTTATCATGGCTCTCAGGGGCCTAAGATTTCCTAAGCCTCCCTCTATTTGCCAAACACTTAAAGGTATTTAATTTAATTTTAATTTCAAACGTATTTAATACCTATTCGGTTGAGTCAGAGCTTTTGACTGACGGAAAGCCAGAACTGGGTAAAGGGAAACCCTGCAAAATAATTTTATATTTAGAGAAACGTTCGAGAAAAGATTGGATAGAGACAAAGGGAAAGACAATAAGGAAGCTGTACCCTGTTGTTCCCCAAAGGGCCTTGGATGAAATACCCGTTTCTGGGGAAGTTCGTCACTAAAATGTTTTTTGGGATCAAATAAATCTGGAGACTGTGACCGACTGGAGCCCTGTTTGGAGATGCCCAGAGCTGGAGAGCGCCCTGAAGGCTCTGACCAGGCCTGCAGGGAGGAAAGCTGGCGTTGAGGATATAACCAGGCATTTCCCAGGCTGCCCTGAGAACTCATGCTTCCTGTGGTGGTGCATGTACCATACAGGAAGGAGTAAAGGAGAAAAAGAAATGGACGCAGGTGACCACGACTGTAATTTTAGAGAAGAAATTCTAACAGAATTGGGACATGTATGATGCATGATGCAATTCTGTGTAATGTTATTCCTTCATGGAGAGCTAGGACAGAAACAGGTCCCACAGATATGCGCGGGACACCTTTTCCTGGAACAGGGCAATCAGAAGGATGCTTTCTTCCACCCAAGCACAGAACCAAGCCACATGGAAAAAAGAGAACCAAGTGGGAGATTAAATCAGGCAGCTCAAGGCTTCTACATAAGGATCGAGGGCAAAGGGAAGCAGCCAGCCTTGATCAGCACGGACACTTCGGACAGGACACCAGTGCTTCACCTGCTACCAGGCCTGGGACTGGAAATAAACTGCCCGCAGCAACAGCCTGTGCAGGTTTGAAAGGGAAAACTCTTAATAGAGGAGTTTTGACAGAAACACACAGAAGGCCATGTAAAGATGGAGGCAAATATTTGGCTGAAGCAGCCACAAGTTAAGGAACAGCTAGAGCCACCAAAAGCTGGAAGAGGCAAGGAGAGGTCTTCTCTTGATTTTGAACTTCTGGCCTCCAGAACTGTGAGAGAATGACCTTTTAATGTTTTAAGCCAAAAAAAGAGGAGTTTTTAATCTTTGTAGCATCAAAATTCATTCATTCCTCTAACCATCCATCCATTCAATACAATGTATTGATTGTCTACCTGTGCTTCCAGGCTGAGGGTACAGAGAGAGCAAGCCAGGATCCTGCTGTGTTTGTTCTCCCCATTGTGCAGAGGAGATGGAAACGAATAACTACCAGCCACAGTGTTAGGTTCTTCAGTAGTGTGATGACTGGGGCCGCTGAACTGAGCCCAGAACGCAATCCTCAGTCCCAGTGTAGCTTATCTATGTTGATGCCGACAGCAATTAAACAGTGCTTTCTCAGTCACTGAAGCAAACCAACAGATGGTGGTTTAATTGCGTACAAAACCAAACATTAACTACTGGGCATGGCAATATATCTCTCCTCCTGAAGGCTCATATCAGACAATGCCCTGGAAGATGCTAAAAAACACTAAGAAAATAAAACGTGGAAACTTGGAATTCAACCCAAGCACCTCCCTGCTTTCTAACCTCTATCAAACTGCAGTGTGGGTACTGTGTGCTTCATGGGAGCATTGGGCCAAATGAAGAATGGCTTCTTATAGAAATGGTAGAATAGAAAGCTACTCACGAAGCCTCTTCCCAGAGATAAAGAGTTTTTATCAAGTTACATGTGATAGCCCAAGATGCATGTGGGGAGTTTGGCCCTTATGGTTTCCTTGTTTCTGGCCACATTTTCATGTTGCCTGTGTTTTAAGCCTACGAAGTTTCTGACTCTATGCAAATGCTGTTTTAATAAGGCCCTAATTGCAGTCATGGGCAGGGCACTTATGGCTCTCGGAATCACATCAACACCACTTGGCCTAATCTTCAAAAATGGACCACAAGCTATTACTAGGCTATAAAACCCTCTTAACTGTGCACGCTTTACCACAGACACCTGAACACAACGAGAAGCAGCCCGAGAGTTACCAGCATTCCCGAAGAGCCCAGTTTCAAAGGTCACCATTTCCGTCCAGCTGCCCCTCTGTGGTGCTGCCATTTACACACGGTGGGAGCTGGACACCAGCCTGTTTCTGAAGGACCCCAGCTGCCGTCTCCACTCTAGGTTTAGTAAGGGTGCACTGACAGACACTGTGCACAGAGCCCTGGCAGACCCTTCCTCGTCTTCCTGGGTGTCCTCCTGAAATGTCACATGCCCAGAGAGGTCTCCTGCCCACCTTCCACCCTAGCTACCCTAGCTCCTTCTTGTTTGTTTCCTTCATAGTTGCCACCCTCTATAATCATTTCTAGTTTTATTTATTTTCTTTTTTGTGGTCTGTGCTCACTAAGTGGAGAGAAAGCCCTGTGAGAGAAAGAACAATGCCTTCCAACCTCACCTCTGTATGTCCTAGAGCACAGACAGGGCGTGTTGACTGAATAAAAAAGAATAGGGTGACAACAACATCTGAGACAACTTTGAATAAAAGAGGAAAAGGAAGATCACCTGCTAGTTTTGTTGCTGGAAGCTCATTTCTTGTTGTTGCCTCTTATCGTTCACACAACTGACATCTCCTGTACCTAATTGGACCAAAATGTTGGGGCAATCACCAGAAAATGCATCCATGTAGGTTCCTGAGTGTTCACCAGAGCCAGGTGGGCACATCTATTCCAGGTAGTGCCCTTCACCCTGTCCTGCTGAACCAGGTGTCAACAGAGTCAGGGCTGACAGTAGTGACCCCAGAATCAAAAGTGACCCAGAGCTGAGAGTAGACTGTCTGCAAGGCAAGCAGGTAGAGGGCAGGAAATCTGTAGGAATTTGAGGGCAGATAGCAGTAAGCAGAATGCCATACTGTCTGAAAGATTCCTGGCCTTTGGAGTAGAACTCCATCTTGCCTCCAGGCATTTTCTGGGGGGCTCAAGTGGCAGGAACCCACTCCAACAGAAACGGTTAAAATCCTCCAGCTGAGAACTTCCATTTTGCCACATTTAGCTGAAGGTAGGGAAGATATGGAAGCATGTCAGTGGAGTACAGAAAATCAGCAGCTAGTGCTAAGCAAATATTTTTATACCTTCAGAAAACCAGCAGGCTGAGCAACTAGAGTAACATCCATCCATCCATCCATCCATCCATCCATCCATCCATCCACCTATCCATCCATTATCCATCATCCATCATTCTATTATCCATCCATCCATTATCCAGTTGGCATATTGTAATGGACCCAGATCACTATGCTAGACCCTGTGAATAAAGAGAAAAAAGACTCAGCACTGCCTTCGATGGGTTCATGGTTAGTGGGGAGATAGGCAACTAAACAGATAAATAAGACATAGCCATCTGTGCTATAACAGAATCTGTACTGAGAACTGAGAGCAAGGCGGAGGGTGCCCCACCCCCACAACTATGCCAAGGAGGTGAAATTTGAGCTGGTCCTTGAAGGAGGACAAGGAGTTTTCTAGGTGGAGAAAATTGGGTGGACTTGCCTCAGAATCCTTCCCATCACTGTGCTCCAGGAAGCAACACTGACCTATCAGATCTGGCCCATGAGAGAAAAACTCTTTGCTACCCTTGGTGTCATGGAAGCCAAGAAAAGAAAGGCTTATACAAAGGAGAGGGAAAGCAGAAGCCATTTTAAATACTAGAGAGGCAGAAGAGAACAAAGCCTGAAAGAAGCCAGCTGGGCTACGTGGATAGGGGGTCTTGTGGACCATGGAGAGCAGTTTGAGCGCCGCAGGACAGGAGTCAGTGCGCAGGATTCCAGCAGATTGCTGGCACCCCGGGTGCTGCCTGCCCACGGTGGCACTGTGCTGGGAGCCGGGAAGTTTAAGCTGTAATTGCCAGGTTCCTGGTGACACACTGTGATGCCATCAACCTTATCAAGAAATAAAAATAATCTGATTTTGAGAAGCAGTTAACATTTATAATTACATTAACCATTACATTTTCTCTCTGTGGATAATTTTCCAAACCTGTTTTAAGGATCAGTAAACATCTTACTCCTAAGATACATTAGATGAACCCATAGGCAGTATGCATTTTGTTTGCATATCCCACAATTGCATTTGGAGGACATTGAAAGATTTTTTTTTTAAATCACCAAATGCAAATGGCTGCCAATGTTGGAAAAGCATTTGTCAACAATATTTTCTGTTTTCTATAATTATAACATGTGGCTTAAAACACATAAGACAATCTCAAGGTGGCCTGGAAATGGCTCTGCAGAAGGAAACGGGCACTGCAAGGTACTCAGCCCCAGGAGTCATCCAGCTCTGGCTCCAGCCTGGGGTTGACCTTGGACGAATTGCTTAACTTCTGCAATCCTTTGTTTTTTCATCTGGAAAGTGACAGGCCTGGCCCTGGGCACTCCAGTTGAGAGAAAGTCTATGATTCATCTCTGGCCAACCCACCTTTACCCCCAAATTCATCAGGAGGCACCCACATCAATAATTTATATACACCTGCAGGTCAGCTCTGCAATAGAATCAAGTTTCCTCTATTTTTCTGCTTCCAATTGAATTCAAACTCCCTGTCCCCTGCCATCTAATGACACCACCCAAGGTCTGTAGAGGTCAGAGTTGATGACATCTAAGGTGCTTTCAAAGCCCAACATTTCTAGGAAGGGACCATCAATATTAATTAAATGCTGGCAGATCTCAGGATTCCTTAGTATTCTCAAAAATGTGCAAGCTCACCCATCCTGCGTGCCCACGAGGAATTTGGGTCTACCTGCAGATCTGGTTACTGTATCAATTGGGCCACATCCAAAGGCCACAACACTCTGCCTCCTGAATTTCAAATGTGTTCTTACTGAAAATTCTGATGAATACCTAAAGAATTAAGCAAACTCCTGGCCCAAACCATTAAAGTCATTGGGTATTGTTATCATTACCCCTGATGATAAATTAGAAATCAGGGTCTTGTGTTGGCACATGCATTTCTTCAAATATTATGCAATGAATGAATAGCTGTGAAAGGACCCAGAGCAAGGAGAAGGGGGGCAGCGCCTAACCCCATCCAGACATGAGAGTCCTTCAGAGCTGATACCTTAGCCCAAGGATAGGTAAGCTCTCAGCTCTTTGGCTCCTGGATTTGTCTTTGCTTCTCTGCTCTTTCTCTTCATTCTCATATCCAGGGTCAGCTTCCTCTATCCAGCCATCAAAGGCTGGTTTTCCTCAGGATTTTGTCATCACCCTCTTCTTCATCATTATATGTAATCTTCCAAGGCTCACTCATTTTCTGGACTTAAAAATGTGTCTGTTGCATAATAGCATCAACAATAAAGTTAAAAATGTGCATTTTTCTGATGAGACCTGGACCCTGAGCATCCCCACTGGGAGCACAGAGATGGGGGAAAGAGCATGAGTCCCCTTGCCCTCCACACAACGTGCGATCTAAAGCTCAGTGAATAGCACCACCAGCCACCCTGCTTTCTGAGCTAGAAACCTGGATCCACCTCAGACTTCTTCTCTCTTCCCCCTAACAGGTCACAGAGTCCTTTCCGAGATACTACTTTTCTCCTTGCTGCCACCTTCTCTCCATGTCAACTGCTATTGCCTTAATCTGGACTTCCATCATCTTGCTCCCGAACCATTTCCATAGCATGATCTGGTCTCACTACCCCCACTTATCCTTTACTGCAGTCAGAATGATATTTCTCCAATGAAAATCAGGTCATGGTCTCCTTTTATTGTGTCCTTCCATGGCTCTGTAAGTGGAGTCCTTCATTTCCACCCCCAGGAACTTCTTGCATCTTCCTGTGGCTGTTTCACACCTCCAGGCCTTGTCATCTGCCTGGACAGCCAATTCCTTTGCCTGTCTGGTGGGTTCTTATTCATCCCTTGAGACCCAATTCAAGTTGTACCTCTTCTGTGAAGACAACCTTCACCCTGTCCCACCCTCTTTGTCAAAAGATGCACTATGCCTTTTTCTTGCCTCCATCACTTACTGGGGTTCTTCCAATTGCAAGTGGACCATGGCTGGGCCTGGAATCATCTGAGGACTTGCTCACTCACACATCTGGAACCTGGGCTGGGAAGACTCTAACAGCTGGAGCTCCTCAGGAGGCATCTCTCTTTTACTTTGTCTCTCTATGTCAGAGTAGCCTGACATGGCACCTCAAAGCTCAGAAGGTACATGGAGAAAAAGAGAGAGAGAGAGAGAGAGAGAGCTAGGCAGAAGCCATTTAGCCTTTATAACCCACCCTCACAAGTCCTGTGGTGCCACTTCTACAATATTCCATTGATCCAGGCTGGCACAAAGGCCTGCCCAAGTAATGGGGAGAGGACATGTACTCTACCTCTTGATAGGTGAACATCAAGGTTCTGGAAGAACATGTAGGGCTGGAAATATTGTTGTGAGCATTTTTGGAAAATACCATCTGCCCCACTCTGTTAACAAGGCTTCATCCTCCTGTGAGTTCTTGGTTACCAGCATTCCATTGAACAAGCACCCTAGCAAACAGTACTTCTACACATCTATGAAAGATGGACTTTGATGCTGGAAAAGTCCATTCAGAGTCCCTGTGAGATCCCCGAGTAACTGCTGAACCTCCAGAAAGCCTTAGACTTTTCAGAGTCACCCATAGATGAGATCCAGTCGCTCATTACTTGGAACTGAAGGAACCAGGGAGGCATGTGGGCTCCCAATCAATTCTGCCACAAACTAGCTCCCTGGTCTCAGGCAACGTGTGAGTCTATAAAAACCGGGGGCTGACCTAAGTCCTGCCTGGGCCATTCTGGGGTTTGACTGGTATAAACCTGGCTTTGTCAAGTCCCAATAGTTACCATAGAGATATTTTCCACGGTGGGGCTCTCCACCTGGGTTGTTTGTGGCCATCTCCTCTTGGTGGGAACCAAAGGACCTACACACCTGGCCTAGTTAGGAGCAGGGAGAAATCAACTCAAGATAGAGAAGCCAGTGGAGGGAGAAAAGCGCACAGGCAGAGTTAAAACGGGGAACAGGCAGCCTGACTATAATGCTGTTGAAGTTGACATTGGCTCAGAACCATTAGGGTGGGTGAACTAGGCTGGTCTCCTCAGCGAGATAAGGAAACTGTAATAAACCTTGCTACAGCTTGTCTCTCTTTCTCCCCCCACCCCCCAGACAGGTGCTTTTCCTCTTCTAGGGTAGAGTATTTAACATAAATACACAAGGTTTGCTAGGCCAACTTATCCCATGGAGGGGCCCCTCGGGTGGTCAGAATTAAATCAGAATTTTTATTACTGCTTTGGCTCGAGTTGAAACTTGTTCCATCTGGTTGAAATGAGGGACATATTCTTCTGTTGTGCAAATGAAAAATAATAAAAAAAAGCTGAAGAATTACAAATGGACTTTGCAAAAGAACTTAGGTGGTTCAAAATTCCCTAGGGATTTTAGGGGGGGAATTTAATTTCTCTGTTGTCACTTAAAGCAGCATCATGGTGTGTGTTCTTCGGGTTTTTCCTCTTTGTTGAACGTACACAAATGGCCAGGAAAATAATGATAGAGAGAAAGTGTCTAATGAAAGTAGTTTTAGGAGGGTAGCAGTGGTCTTCTACTGGACTGACCTTGCTCCTGCAGCAGCTTCCAACAAGGGCTGTTGACAAGCCTGGCATCCTCATCTCTTCCTATGGATTATTCATATTGGGTGCTTTCCAGTAGACCAAGTACTGGGGACATAACCACTAATAAAATGTTCTTTCCTCCCAAGCTTATACTATGCCTTTTATGTTATAATATATTGAAGAAGATTGGGGGGGGGATCACTATTTTACTATAACTGCTATTGATATTTTGATGTATTTTCTTCCTGGGTACATAAACTATGTATGTGGCTGTAATAATACTAAATATAAAAAAATTTATCCTGCTTTTTCTGAAAAAGACCATTAACTAACGCTATTAGCTAAGGCGCTAAAAGGCAGGGGGAGAGATTTCCCGGAACAAAGTCAGGAGCGTGTGGATAAATCAGTGCAACTAGAGGCCTTGGTTGCTCTGAGACATCACCTTCGGGGTCTTGTTTGTTTGTTATCCTAAGACATTTTCGGCACCCTCCTCCCTCATTCTCCACAACACAAACCCACAGCAGTGCTGTCCAGGGCAGAAGGTCTAAGGATGTGCTAATAATTCAGCCTCACACAGCCCACTCAGTTTCTATTGAGTCAGCTGCCACACTCAACTCCCACCTCCTCCCAAGGACACAGGGTCTTGCTGGGTTAAAGCAAAGAGCACCCAGCGGTTGGGGGCACTGCCTTTGAAAGCCTCCGTTAGTGCTGGCCTGGGAGAGGTTATTGTTTGAACCTTCAGTCCTGCTCCATTATATCTTTCACTCCAAAACTTGAAACAACACCAAACCCTTGGCCGCAGAGACGGCAGCCTGAGGAAGACAGACCCAGTGCCTCGGTGCAGAGTTTGTCTTCATTGCTCACCTTGCCCAGTCACGGTGGTGGATAGAGTGTGTGTGGGGCGTGGAGCTTGTACAGTCCAGGAGCCCTGCACACAGGAAAGCAAATAAGACACAATTTGGTACAGGGTTTGGGGAGGGTCCCAGGCAAGTGAGAGGCCCCTTCACTGTGTTAAGTTCACAGTAAACCCACCCTGGCTGTCACCTTCACAGCCCTGCCCTGGGGGAGGAGGCCTCCCCTTTGCTAATTTGCCCAAGTGAGAGGGGGTCAGGATGGTGTGGGAGAACAGCCCTGGTCCTGGCACTTAGCACGGAACTCTTGTCCCCAGAGAGGCTGGTATATGCAAAATGAATGTAAGCAAAAGTGACCGGAAGAGTTAGAGAAACAAAGATGATGGAAAAATGGGCCTCCTAATCCCACATGACGTGTATCCCCGCATTCCTGGAAGGGAGGAGTTGGCCTGATGTCTTGTTCTCTCCTGGCATCTCTGCAACTTCCTTTCCTGATAAGAACTTAAAACATGTATGGATTAGACCTCACAGAGGTTCTATCTGTCCGTGAGTTTCCTGGGGAGGTCTTCATGTACTAAATGGCTGGTTAAGTAAGGTGCTCAGAGCAGTGCCCAGCACCTAGTAAGTGCTGTGTGCTTGTTACGATGATCTCCAGTATAGTAATAATAATATTATCATTTATTAATAAAAAAGGGTTTCCATGGAAGTTGAGGTTCTCCCATCAGCCCTAAGTTCTCTTTCCTACATAGCAAGAGTAGTGCTTTTAAATGTGTACCCACAGAAGGTGCAGAGCCCTGGGCCCAGCATCATATGTTAACACTCATAGCAAGCTGTCCAAACACATGGAGGGAGCAGAGGTGGTGAACTTCCAGAGAGCTCTGTGCTCGCTAACACAACCTAGGGGCGGTTTCCATCGGGCTTCCATCGAGCCATGTAGCATTTGAAATTTTCCTTTCTAGAACTATCAGGCTTTTAATCAAATGCATTGCATTGATTGTAGCATATGTTGAGCTCCTACTATGTGCTAGGCCATAGGCTAGGGGACAAGTGAGGATTATGAGATCATGGCTACCAAGACTTAAATTATTGTGCACCTATTAAGTACTAGGCACCGTACTATGTGCTTTGGGGTCCATGAGCTTGTTTTATGCTCAGAACAGTCTTTAAGGGAGACATGGTTAACCCCACCATATAAAAAGAGAAACAGACTCTAAGAGTTAAATAAAAATTCTCAAGGTCACATGCTAATGGCTACTGGCGTTAGAATTCAAACCCACTGTCTCTGCTTTAAGCTGCACTTTCCTTCCTTTTTATTCCTCTCCTGTCCTTAAGGGGATCATATCCTTGGAGAAGCAATCAATTTCTGTCTTGTTGCTTCAGCATCCCTATGTGTCCTTAATTGGAAAGATTTTGAATCAAAATAAGTTACTAGATGGTATTATTTTCTGGATTGAAAATCAGGTTGGATTATAGATATTTCTTTGTTATTTAGAATTCATTTTTATTACAGAAGTAGTTCATGCTCATTGAAGAAAATCTTTCAAAGGCAGATATTTATTGATACAAGAATAATTAACTGGCCACAATTGCATTATCTGGAGATAATACTTGTTAACATTTTGGGGTTCACCTTCTCATCTTATTTCCATGTGATAATTTGTTATAAAGTTGTTGACCAGATCACCAATATAGTAAAAGACTATTTTGAATATTTAGACATTCTTTAAAATACAGTTTTGATGACTTCCTAACCTCCCAGCATATGGATAGCCCATAATTTATTCATCTGTTCCCTAATTCCTTTACCTCTACAGACAGGGCCTCCATCCATCAAGGAGTGTGTGTTTCCGTATTGCACAAGGGCTCCTGTCGGAGGGGGTGAAGAGGGGGAGGCTGAAGTCTAGGGCGTCACATTCACAGGCTGCAGGGTGGAGGGGAAACAAGCAAGAGTATGTCTTTTTCTAATTAGCACTAAGGCTCCGAGAGGCCAGCAGCAGCCTTGATGATAGATGATACTCTGCTGAATTGAATATAGAAAGTTCTAGAGTATTATCTGCTGTTGGCAACTTCTACTAACAGAGCCCGCTACCCCCTGCATTAACTTCTGTGTCTCATTTTTCAAATGAAAAAAATTAAAAGTTTATATCACTGCAATTTATTTCTTTTACCATTAATTCCATTGCACCACCTTTTTTTTTTTTTTAAAGAGCTATAGTTACACAGAATCATGGTTCTGTGGGTAATGGGAGATTTTTCCATTTGTTTTTATTTCCACAATGCAATGTCATGAGTATTTTAAATGTGGCAAAAATATACAACCGTTAAAGATCATTTATAGCAAATGCAATTATGATTGATTGAGAGTATACTAATACAGGTTACACAATAATGCCAAGTCCTCGGGTTTATATATTTCCAGGAAAGGAGTGGGACTTCTGTATGTTTGAGGGATGTGGTCATAACGCTGAGTGGCACTGAGTTTTCCCCCAACGGTTTCGGCAGGAGCAGAAGGTCGCCACGGTTGTATAGTGTCCGGCTCCATTATAGATGATCGTGCAGAATGGTAAAGGGGAAATTAGTGGTGGTTAAGATGATTCTTTTTCTATTAAGAATTAATGACATTTATTATGGACATGTTTCTCTAGCTGCCTTCGCCACAGGAAATGTGTTGTCCTGTAAATTACCTAATACATTTCACATGTCCCTGAGTTTTGGCTAATGTACCGGTCCGTGGATGCAAACACCCATTTACATGCTGTAGTTCTGCTCTGAGCACAGCTCGGAGACCAGACAGCCTGGTCTGGAGTTTCGGCTGCTTTCCCGGCTGACGTCTGGGAGCAGGCCTCGCAGGGCTGCAGCTGACAGCTTTAATCCTCTGCTTGGAGCAGAGAGGCTGCGAATGTGCAGACCAGAGCTTGGGGCTGGCCTAGGGTTAGCCTTTCATTTTCAACCAAGAAATGTCGGGGGAATGGAGAGGAACCGTGACTTAATAGGAAGGCTTACGTATGGATGCTTGCCAGCGAACTGTAATAATAACGGCAACTTCATCTTCATTTTCCATTAAGGAGTGTGGGTTTTAGACATTCCCAAAAGTTAAGAAACACATGGCCATAACAACAGTCTGTGAATCAGGGCAGAATCGTGTAGTTCTTTGAAGAACCTCTCTTCAAATTGAATTCAATTTATACAGCAAAAATAAATGTTCGCCTTCATATAGAAAATGGATATAAGACAAGCATGTGAAGTACTAAACAGGTATATGAAGCTTTCTATTTGTTTTTCCTTCCTCCCTTCCATTTTTCTTCTATTTTTAAAATATATTTTTTGTTGATTTCAGAGAGGAAGGGAGAGGGAGAGAAGACATAGAAACATCAATGATGAGAGAGAATCATGGATTGGCTGCCTCCTGCATGTCCCACACTGGGGATAGAGAGAGCCTGCAACCAGGCATGTGCCCTGACCAAGAATCGAACTGTGACCTCCTGGTTCATAGGTGACGCTCAACCACTGAGCCACGCCGGCGGGGCCCTTCCCTTCTTCTTTTTTTTTTTTTTATCTTTGTAAGGTTTGTATGTGTCTGGAGGGAGTAGACCTTTGCCTTGGGTCTAGTTTTGAAATTTTGGACACAGCAGAAAGCGGCAGTAGCAGAGTAAAATTTAGAGTCCCTTACAAGCTAGGTGACTTTGGTAAGTCCACTCAGCTCTTGGAGCCTCAGTTTCTGCATCTGTAAGATAGAGGTGCAGGTTATCAGGGGATTAAAATGTCCACGTTCTATAGCAGTGCTGGTCATTGCTAATAAGGGCAGGAGCATACGTCATCACCGCCACAGGACGAGACTGGGAGCAGTCCTTGCCCCCACACCCGCTCTCACTGTGGTCACTATTGCACATGTGGAGGGAGAGCCAGGAAACCACCTGTCACTCAGTCACCACCTGTTTGGGCTGAGAAATTCATGGAAACCCCCTCCTAGGGGGTCAGTTTTCTCAGGCATAACATGGGGGAGTGGGAACTGGAGGCTGTTCTGGGTCTTTTGGGAGATAACTTCTCTGAGTCTAGAAATAAATTCAAGGGGCTCAGACACGGGATTCTGCTTTCTCGCCGGCGGGGATCAGAAGCCGAGATAATGACTTAGCGCTTACCTCCCGGCCACGTCTGCTGCCTTTCCCCTCCAGTCTTCTCCGCTCTGGCTTTGACCTTCTGAGTTTGAACTGTCAGCAAGTTGATCAATGATACACTTTGTGTGGCTCCTTTAGTCAATATAAGGTCTAAAGAGCCACTTTTTCTTTTCCTGTAAACAACACGTGCTTATGAACCCAAAGGGGATTGGAGGAAAGTATTGTGTTGTCTCTACACACACACACACACACACACACACACACACACACACACTCCAACAGTGCTGATGTACTTTAAAGTCTAAGAAAGAAGATGAGTTTTAGTTTCACTCATTTCAAGCCTGCTGCTCAGGCCTTTCCCTCGGGCTACATGGGGCCCTGTACCTTACTCCTCCTTCCCGAATAACATTAAAATTCAATTTCAAATTTTCTGCCTTAATGACACCCGAGGGGCCTGAGCAAGGCTTCAGCGGTGTGGCCTTTCCAGGGCTTTGTCCTGGGTGCCTGCAAAGGCTGGACCCTCTGCCTGGCCTTTCTGGGGTGGGAAGGCAGCATTCTAAGTGCTGCTCAATTGTTTTAACAGGAGAGGGAGAGAGGGGGGGAGGGGAGAGAGAAAAAGAGAGAGAGAGAGAGGAGAGAGGGAGAGAGGAGGGAGGGAGAGAGAGAAAGAGAGAATGTGTGTGTGTTCTTCCAGTCACAGAAAGTGGAGAGAAAATAATTCACCTCGATTTTATCCTACAGTGAAGATCATTTACTCATGATTTCAGGAGCAGCAAATAGCCTTTGTCTTTGCCCCTCCCTTCTGTCCATGCACCAGCTGTCGTCTGATAGGACATTTCAGAGCGTCGGTGTGTAAATGGCTTTTGCTCTAACTCTGTCCCCTCCACGTGGGATGCAGGAAAGCAAATTCATGTCCCTGGAGGGACAGGTGGCCCAATGCCCTTCCATCAGCCTGTGTTTCCACTCGGTGACCTGATGGCAGTCTGCCTGCTTCCAGGCCCCCAGCAGCCCAGACGCCTGGATCCTTTCTCATCACCTGCTGCGATGCTGAATGGGAACTGGTGCTTTTGATGTGAAGGTTTGGAAAATGCTATTTTCCCCAACACCAAAGAGTACTCCTTCATATTCCCGAGCACTTAGAGATAAATGTGTGGATGATTATTAAGGTAAATACTGCGTCTCTGATCCAGCAAAAAATAAGGGACTTTCCCACATAACGACCGTTTTTAAAATCTGAAATCTGTTTGGAAAAAATATGCAAAAGGCAAGAGTCAATTGCTTAACTTCAAGTTTAAGATCTGAGAGGGAAAATCAATGGTAAGTTTTCCCAGCAACCGTCAATCACCCTCCTTAATAAAACTCTTAAATCCAAAATGCCCCCCTGCTCCTGACTGCAGCATTTACAATAAGACCTTTTATTACAATTATGAATGTGGAATACTGGAAAATAACTTACATTTGGCAAGCAAAACGGTAATACTGTACTCAAGAATTCTCTTATTAAAATGCACACGCACTTGAGATTTATCGGTCTTTTGTCTTGTTGCGTTAAGTTCTTAAGCTGATTTTTGATATTACTCCTGTGGCATTTTAAAGCTTTTGTGCTTAAACTGCACATTCTTTTTCTCCAAGCACAGATATTTCAAGATGAAGTAGGCAGAATTTCAAAGAGATAGGGTGGCTAAGTGATGAATGAATGTATTTACCGTGTAACAGAGAATAAAATGCGCCAACATTTTTCTCCTGAAATCAGATTTTTCCCCCCACTTCAATAATATATTGTAATATCGCCTCCTCTTTGGGACAATGCATATATGGCAGACTGTGGTTTTCCTCTTATTTTTCTGGATTATGGGTCAGAGTGACCATTTAACATGAATGGGTCAGAAACCCTTGATCCCTCGCTCTCTGGGCCCTTTCCTATCCTTCGGCACCTGCATCACATTACTTCTCGGACATTTCAACGGCTTCCCTGAAGCGCTTCCTCTCTCCTTTATGTTCAATTTCTCCCCGTTAGCCTACCATTCGGTAATGGCTTTGGCATCTCGATGCTATTCGTTTTCATCCCTTGGCCAGCCTGTGATATTTCTGGAGGTAATCTGATGAATTGGTTTGAATAACTCAATTTGGAGAATAGCTAACAGGCAGGGGAAGTGAAGGTCTGAATAACGAGGCCCCTCACTAAATAAAATACAGTGGAGGTGGAGGCAGGTGTCAGGGACTATGGGCCCACTCCGGCTGGGATTGTGGGGTGTTAAGAACTTGAGGCAAGAATAGGGAATGAGAATCCATTCTGCCTTCTCTGACAATCTTGGGGGTGAGGGGTGGCACTTTGTTTATTGTTGCATTGTTATTGCCCTTGGAAAGAGGAATAACTACCAAATCAAGTTCATGTTGACCTGAGCTACAGGCTACAAAGCTGAGTGGAGGTGCAGCTAGGGCTATGGAAGAGCATCAGCTACGGGCAGGAGAGATTTATAGAGTGCAGTTGGAAACCAGGGTGGAATTCCTAACCTAAGGTGGCCTGTGAGCCGTTGCCTGATGAGTGCTTTAGACCTTGAATAGATTCTCTGAGGTAGGTCTGTGTGAGCAAGGAGGGGCCAGGAACGGGGGCCCTAGGATGGGCTGACTCATATGTAAAGAGGAAAACTGAGACATCCTAGGGACGAGGGTGGCAGCAGCAAAGTAGAAGGAGCCCCAGCCAGGAGTCAGGAGACCTGGTGTTTTGTCTCCACTTCCTGCTGCTCTCCAGCATCCTGGGGGGCATGAGGCAACTACATACCTTTGTGAATTTCCTTTCCTTAACAGTAAGTGGAGCAGTTTGATGACTCATTCATTCAAGAAATATTTTTTGAGCACTTGCTGTGTATCGGACACCATGTAAGCACCGTGTGTGTAACTGTGAGCAGCGGAAAGAGGATCATCTGGGAGGAAATCAGGAAAAACCCAGTCACCGAGCATTCGCAATATTGGGAGTTAAGTTCCATGACAGGGAAATGTAAGGACCATGGGAAGACCAAGGAGCAGACACTTCCCAGAGGAGGGGGCGTTTGAGCTGAGATCGGAAGCTCAGTAGAGGTTGGCTAATGAAGGGGAGGTGGGAGAAGGCTCTTCGGAACAGGGGGCAACACTGTTTGACTGGGACACAGTTCAAAGTGGTAGAATTACAGAGCTCTGACCCAGCTAGTTCTACCAGAACAGAAGTTCTATTCACTGGCTGGGTAACCTTGAACAACTTTCTTTGTCACACAAAACCTAGTTCTTTAATCTGTAAATGGAACAATAATGGCAGGTACCTCATTGGGATATTGTGTAGATTAAATGAGATGATATGTCAAGCCCTTAGCATCATTTCTGGAAGGTAGTAAGCGCTTGATAAATATTAATTGCTCAATTATCACTATCAATTTGTTTTCTGAGCCCCAGGGACCCTGTAAGTCATCAGACTTCTTGCCACACTTATCAGTGCACACCCTCCCCAATCACTATGGCCTTCTCTAGGGAGCTGAAGGTCCCCATAATGCCAAATTTCCAAGAAATTGCCATGGGATTTATTTGTGAGAAGTTACTTGCACTGCCTTAGCTTTTCTCCATTTTTCTGAGGGTTACTGCTTTAGGTTCATTTTCCCCCAATACTTTATCTCATGTTACTGTACCAGGCATTTCCTATGTGGAATCCAGACAAAATATTGGTAGATATAGCTCTATCCCTATGAATAATATGCCTCCCTATCTCTCTTATTTTGGCACAATGACCAATGGATAATAGGAGGAGTGGAAAGCCTTGGGAAAATAATGTACTTTCTGCTGTTTAAAATTACTTTGGTAATAAAATTACATTTCTCCCTGGCACTTAAGGACAGAGTTCTACTCCCAACCCCCTTCTTTTCCCCCAGTACGTATCTTACTCTTAGGAGGTTTGAAAGCTTAATCTAGATTTAAATGTGTCTCTCTATTTCTTCAGTTATAGCAGAAGTAACCTCTAAGATCCTCCTATCAGACAAATGCAGCACTCTAAAAGTCTACTTTATTCTGTAGAGACCGCTTCCTATACATTTGCAGAAAATTTGGCACAGTTTTTCACCGAGTATGTTTATTTGAAGGAACTGCAAACCTGCTGTAAGTTTGGGCAGAGTTGAGAATCTAATCGTATTCAAAACCTAAGGACCCGCGAAGACGACATATTCAACTCGTTTCGCATTTCCCAGCCCTCCCTGCGGTACCCACCAGGCTCTGACCTTGAATAGTTCTCACTTTACTGCCGAGCCATGATTCAGCAGCCTCAGATCTATGGAATGCTGCAAGAGCCAAAGGGATCTCCAATTGCTCGTGCTTTTCATCAGCGACTTGAGGCACATTTGTTCAGAATGGTGCTCCCTGCTTCATTAATGCAGATCTGAAGGAAGCGGGAATGGCAACAGGATGATTTATCTGAAGCCATGTGCTTCAGCCCAGAATTTAGAAGGACATGGGATTTCTTTAAACATGGAGTGCCTGGTTTTGATACAATCCCCACTTTCTCTTCCACCCACACCACTGCCTTCCAAACGACTTTGGTGAAGACAAATCTATTAATCCTTCAACAATGAGAAAGGAAAGCAATGGAAAACCTGGCAAAGTGAATTGTGTATGAGTCAGTGCTTGGACCATTGCAAGGGAAAGACATGCGGAAACACACACACACACACACACACACACACTTTCAACAAAGGAGATCATTGATCATTGATTGAGCTCTGCAAGGAAGTCTTTCGTCTATATTTTTCTTTTCTGATGATGTCAGAAATAATATTGAGCAAGGAATCATCACCACCGATGGCGGCATTAAAGCTCTTGTAACTGTGCGTGGAAGAATCATTTAGAAGCTAAGGCGAGGTTGTTCACTTGGAACCCATCCTAGGGGAAGCTGGGCAGGGGGAACAGGGCTGGGGGCTTCATCTGGCCTGAAACAACCGGGTACCCCAACTCAGAACCAGAGTTCACTCCCCCTTGCCGTCTGGTTTTCTGTCTCAGTCCCAAGGATCTCTCCTTTTTCTCAGCTTAGTAACATGTAGCGGGTCCCGCAGGCTGACCTCGTAGGCAGGTCTCTCTAGGAGGTGGTGCTTAGCTAGTCTTTGTTTTCACTCTCCATCTTGATGAAAAATTGGCAATGCTTTTACTGTCCGAACAAATAGATCTACGTGTTATGAGCTGGTTCCACATTCAAGCATGTTGTGCAAAGTTATGCTTTTCCCTTTTGGATGTTGGAAGGGTCACTCTGACATGGGTGTGCATCACCCTCTCCCCTCCCCTGTGTTATATTCAAATCCCAAGACACCTTGTGTCTGATTCTGTTCCAAGTGCCCCTAACAGTGTCCCCTAACCATTAGCTGCATTGTGTGCCTCAGTGATTGGGATAAACATTGAAGTTACCTCTCAGGGTCTGACAGATCAGAGCCAGCATACTCAATGGCTGTGTTATATTGTCATCAGAAGCCCTGGGCAGCGTCTCTGAAAGATGGACATGTACTTGGACACAGATCTCTTGCCCTCCAGAAGGCTGTTGTTTTAAAACTTTTTATCTGGAATCCAACTTGGACTTTCTGATTCAGTGGGTCTGGGATAGGGCCCAGGAATTTGTACTTTTAACAAGTATCTCGGGTGATTCTTATCATCAGAGAAACCTGGAAAACACTGCTTTATTGTATACTCGACTTTCCTGTTCTCTTTCCTGCCCCAATCACACAGACCCGCTAAATAGCTGCCGCACATGCATGCTGTCTTTGTGATGAAGCTGTGTGCTCCCGTTCAGCAGTTTGAATATAATACCGTGATTTTGAGCCCATGTAACTTTTTTAAATGGAGTTTTACCAGATCAATATTCCTATAGTGACAAACATTTTTGTAAACATATTTTTATTGAATTTAGAGAGGAAGGGTGAGGGAACATCAATGATGAGAGAGAATCATTGATTGGCTGTCTCCTGCACGCCCCACAATGGGGGTCGAGTCTGCAACTTAGTCATGTGCCCTGACTGGGAATCGAACCATGACCTCTTGGTTCATAGGTCGATGCTAAACCACTGAGCTGCACCGATGGGGCTAGTGACAATTTTTATTCATTGGTTGTTCCTTTAAAAACTTCTAATTGTTAAAAACTATGATTTCTACGTGTTTGATTTTTTAAATCTGGAATTTAGTTCAATTAAACACCCTGACTCTTAGCTATTCAAAGTAGTGTTTGAAGTTCTTGGGTTTTGATTTATTCTTTTCAATAGACATATTTGGGGAAAGGGGGTAATGGAGAGTTGTTTCACGGGCATAGAGGGTCAGGTCTGCAAGATGAGAGAGATTGTGAGAACGGCCGCACCATGTGAGTACGCTTAACACCACTGAACCGTGCACTTACAAACGGCCAAGATGGTCAATTTTGTTATGTGTATTTTGCCACAGTTAAAAAAAGTTTTGGGGATGTGTACACAGGTTTATTGTCCAACATAGGACAGAAAATGAATATGTGTATCTCCTATGTGACCAGTGTTTTTTCACTTTTTCAGTTTATTGGGTTATTTAGTCTTTAAACAACCTGGTCCGCATTACACAGATAAGGAAATAGAAGGTTATTGACCTCAAATGCCAGGGTCACTGAGTAGGAGAGCCCAGCGATCTGACCCAGCTCTGCCTACGGGATGTAAACCTGTGCCCTGCCGGACTTCCCTGACTCTAGAGCAGTGATGGCGAACCTATGACACGCGTGTTAGAGGTGACACGCGAACTCATTTTTTTGGTTGATTTTTCTTTGTTAAATGGCATTTAAATATATAAAATAAATATCAAAAATATAAGTCTTTGTTTTATATGGTTGCAAATATCAAAAAATTTCTATATGTGACACGGCACCAGAGTTTAGTTAGGGTTTTTCAAAATGCTGACACGCCGAGCTCAAAAGGTTCGCCATCACTGCTCTAGAGCCTCGGAGAAGCAGGAGTCATGCATAGCACACCCATGCCATGTGCTTCCTCACCGAGATGCCCACTCGGGGTCCCCAGTCTTATGAATTGGTAAGATTTAATGTGGGCAAATTTGGAAAATGTCATGCTTACCTTTAACAGTTCTTCAGGTATGGGGCGCTAGAGGATTCGCTGAGAATGACAGAAGCCCTGCTATGGAAGGATGTGTATGCAGTTTACCAATCCTCTGAGCTGATGCTGTGTGCATAACCGATGACAACCAAAGCACGCTGGGATCTGCTGTGGTGCAGGTGGCAGCTCCAGGCGCTGGGCACCGCTGGTGAACCCTGAGCCTGCAGTGGCTGAAGGCGATTCCGTTGTGTCGCATCAGGACATCCTCTCCACTGCCAGGGCTCTGTTACTGCTACACCTCCTCCCTGGTCCCTGCAGGCTGGAGGGGGAGTGCGCTCACACACAGCCCCGAGCTGGTATACTCTCTGCAAGAGCTTCTCTGCATCTGAGCGCAGTCGCATCCAGTGTAGAATTTAATGTCCTGGTTTCATTGACGCTATTTCAGTTACCCTGGGGACTGCTTTCTCTGATTCACTCCTACTCAGCTCTGTGCGATCCCTAGAACTGCTCTTATGTATTTGCTGTAATGTGAGTCTCCTTTTGCCTCCTTTCTCTTCGTGCTGCAGGGGTGAAAAGGGTAGTCTGTAACCTGACCCCACTCCCCTCCAAACAAAGAGAACAACTTTTAGGCTCAGGGCTTCCTGGAGAGTGTTCCACTGGACAGAAGATTTGACAAGTCTGTGTCTCACCTTCAGACATGACTTTCTGTTTCTATTCATTTAGGAACAATATTCTACCTGCCAACTAGTTTTCTTCTGTGATGTCATTGTGTATAAATCACTTTACCTCTCTGGGTCCCACTTATTCATTCATTAAAGGAAGGTCCCTTCTAGCCTGAGCATTCCAGGATTGCACTAATTTCCCTCTCTATTCCCAAATTCATCAGCCCTGGGAGTGCCTCTCCTTATTTCAGAGCTCTGTGCAGCATTGACACAGACCCTTCCCTGGCCTCTCCCACCAGGGCCATGAGCACTCTGCCTTCTTGGGGCCACGATGACTGAGCCTTCTGGACTTCTGGACGGAAGTGGGAGCTGGAGCCTTGTTTTAGGAATTGGCTCAATGACCAATCAGAGCTCAGGGTAGCCGGATGCACCTCAGAGTGACTGGTATCATAGGAGTGCCAATCATTCAATGTCCGATGTCCTTATTCAAGTCCTTTATCGAGTCCCTACTTGTAAAATGAGGGTATAATAACATCACAGAAACCTAAACTTGCCCGTGTATAATTTCTGTCTCTGCCGACAATCAGCACTTTTCTTAGACAACGTTTTCTTCGGTTCCAGTTGGCTTTTGAGGAGTAATCTCCTTGCCCACCCGCCCCCCACAGTGTTAAGAAATGCTTTGTCAGCAAATTAAGAATAAAAAGGTATATAAAATGTTCTCTATCTCACATTGATGTTTCTCTCTCTCTCTTTCTCTCTCTCTCTTTCTCTTCCTCTCTCTCTCTCTCCCTCCCTCCCTTCCACTCTCTCCAAAAATTTCAATGGAAAATATATCCTTGGGTGAGGATTTACAAACAACAACAAAAAAAAAACCCCTCATCTCTGAGGGCCTCTCTGCCACGTGTCAGGCTCTGGCCAGCGGTTCTCAACCTGTGGGTTGTGACCCCTTTGGGGCTCGAACGACCCTTTCACAGTGGTCGCCTAAGACCATTGGAAACCACACATATAATTACATATTGTTTTTGTGATTAATCACTATGCTTTAATTATGTTCAATTTGTAACCATGAAAATACATCCTGCATATCAAATATTTACATTACGATTCATAATAGTAGCAAAATTACAGTTATGAAGTAGCAACGAAAATAACTTTATGGTTGGGGGTCACCACAACATGAGGAACTGTATTAAAGGGTCGAGGCATTAGGAAGGTTGAGGACCACTGCTCTGGGCGAAGCTTGGCGCTAGAGCACTGAGCGGGGCGGGCCAGCCCTCTGACCTCACGCAGCTTGCATTTGAGAGGGGGACAATAAACTGACTAACAAATGCAGTGAATAATTACAGATTGGGACAAATGCCAGGAGGAAAACAAATAACATGCTATAACATTAATAGTCAAGCTAGGAATCCCTGAAAAAATAATTTACTTACCCCTTTGGTTTTCTGATGCTCTACTTTGTTTCCCATCGTACCCTCCCTTAGACCAATAGTCCCCTAAATCAAGTTCCAGCAGTCCTCATCAGAAAACAACCAAGTAAATGTGTCAGAGAGCTGCTTTTGTGATTGTAGATAAACAGGCCTCCTCACTAAACTATCCAAGTTAGTATCTTCTTTGCATTTTGGGATTCTTCCAAGTAGGCCATAATTTATTTTTTGAAAATCACAGGGTCTTTTCATTTATATTTTTGAAATATATGTAAGTTACAGTTCAAGACAATTAAAAGGGTGTTAACATTTGAGGTAGTTTCATTCAAATATGTGATGTTAATTCTCTAAAATAATAGAAGAGATGAGAAATGAAATCAACCAACATCTAAACTATGGACTCTTAGAGAACTTAATGACATCACCATGGCAAAGACTATCTTGTTCAACTGCCCCCCATCCTGCTGTTCTTCATTCTGGCCTTGTTTTCCAGAGGTCCCATGATTCAGGCTTTCTTACTGATTGGTGGACACCACGCAAAGCATTTATCCTCCGTGCCTTCGTGTCTCTAGTTTGCCTCATTGGTATGAGTGCTGAGTCGTTTGGATGCGTCAAACCTTTGAAAATGCTCTTTCTCTGGGTTCTGTTATTTTTCTGTGCCATAGAATATGAGTTAGAATTGCTTGTGTATTTCAGTTCTATCTTCAATTTTTGTGGTTGCTGCAAAATAATTAAAAATAATGAGATCTGTATGAATAAAATGCAACAATAAGGCTCCCCACAAAAGCCTGTGCCGAGACCATAAATTATAACTAAGGTTTGAAACAGCCATTCTGGTATGGAGGAAACCGAGGGGCTCTTTTCACGTGGAGGAGAGGCAGGAGAGGTTTTCTATATTAATGAGCAGCTCTGCTTTAATTCCATTGGGAGGGACGCTGATGGCATAGGAGGCTGTTATATTGGGTTGCAACATCTGTCACTGGCTCACAGAGCTGTTAATCTTTCATTTCATATTCAGACTTATCAGTATTCATTAAAAACTTTCCATTTGTGCAAGTCCTTCTGGGAAAAAAGTGCCCTCTCTTGGAGTCTTAGATATTTTTTTCTTTCTTCAAAAAAAGAAAAAGGTTTAATTTTAAACACATTTTTCACCCAGCAGCAGCAGCAGCTGGTGGCGAGAGGTGGGAACTTGCCATCCATGCAGATGACCAAGCAGCCTGTCTCCAGGGGAAGTTTAGTGTTGCTAGGCGAGGGGTTCAAAATTTCAATTTCAATTCGCCAATTTCCATCTTGATTTCTCACCCACAAGAACATGTAGAGGTGGGTGCACATGGCATTCCATTAGCACCGCTGAGGAGGCTCGCGGATTTTTCTTGCGAAGCCCGGCTTGAGTGCCTGCATCGTGAGGGCAGCGTCTCGGCGCCTGGCCTACTTGGGAATCCAGGCACACGCGCAATGTCTGAAGGTCTGAACAGAAAGCTAGGATGTCCTGCCCCAGCAAAAACTGAAACTTTTCCCTGTGGGGAGCAGAAGACGAATACAGCAGGGATTTCTTCCAGCAGCCCCACGTTGCAGCTCTGGGTGTATTAAAAATGCAGGAAATGGGCTCTGTGAGCCAATGCTGCTTATTTCACATTTATAAAACGTGAATATTTCTAATGTTACCTGTGGAACAGCTACCATATGTTATCATACTCGCTGAGTCAGAGAGGAATTAGTGTACACTGAACTTTTTTCAGGTAGGCAAGGATACTAGAAAAATCTATCAGCTTTAGTACAAATTGAGCCCCAAACAACCCATATAAAGAAAAAAGCAAATAGTGGGTCTAAATTAAAGCTATTTTCATTTAGATGGAATTCTACCAGGCCTTCTGCCTCCAGGGAATGAGAATATAAAGAATAAACTTCTGAAACCTCAAAATCCAAGCAGATCTGCAGTCATACAGGACAAGGTGGGCAGTGTAGCAAGGGGATCTGGGAGGAAGGTCTGCCCTTGGCCCCTGGGTGCCTTCTCTCTGCACCTCCCCCCCAAGAGGGGAGCACTTGCCCAGGAACCAGAGTCTGTTTTATTCTCTAATTATTTTATTATTTTTCTTTAATAAGTTTTGATTGATTTATTTTAGAGAGAGAGGAAGGGGGAGGGATAGAGGGACAGAAACATCAATGAGAGAGAAACATCATTGACCGGCTGCCTCCTGCACATCCCCTACTGGGGATGGAGCCTGCAACCCAGTGACCAGATATCTAACCAGTGACTGCTTGGTTCATGGTTGATGCTCAACCACTGAGCCACACCGGCCGGGCGTGAAGGCTGGATTCTTGGTCTCCTCTCAGAGAACAGGTTTGCCTGTCTGACCACAGACTTTAGGCCAGTGGAATTTTTCTAAGTGGGGCATGCGGGCCTGAGAGCCATGTCCTGTCTCCTCCCTGACCCTGCACCATTCTCAGAAGTCTGGACCAGTGGTCTGAATCTAGTACCACTAGCATGCCTTGCGTCAGCCTGTAAAGTGAAGAGCTTGGACCTCATCTAGGTTTAGTTGCAGCCTACAGCTGAATGTGGCCAGAAAACAAGAAGAAAACACAGTGAAGTAAAAAGATAAGAAGTTTGCTTGTGTCTATGCATAGACTCCCAACTTCCTTTGCATGGCTTCACCAATACCTAAACTGCCGAGTTCATGTCACTGCCCCATGATCCTGACTGTGTCTGTGTTGTGTATCGTGGCATCAGTCACCTTGTCTGGGCTCTCAGCCTCTGGGAGCCCAAACACACTGTAAGGTGTGGGGCTATCACAGCCCAGCAAATTCCCAAGCTCAAATCTGCATGACCAGGGCCAGAGTGCAAGAGGATACTGTCTACGCACAGAAAAGTATCGGAGAATTTTTTCTTTTTAAACTTTCATTTTGAAATAATTGTAGTGTTTGAAAAAATACAAAAATGTACTGTATATCCTTCACCCAAGCCACCAAATTTAGCATCTTACATAGTCACAATTATGTGAGGACGTATGTACAATGATCAAAATCAGGAAATTAGCATTGATACAGTGCTACTACCTAATCTTCAGAAATTCATATTTTTCCAGTTGTCCCATTAATGTTCTTTTTATGGCCCAGAATCCAACTAAGGATCTCACCTGGCATTTAATTTTCCTATCTCTTTAGCTTTTTTTAACTTGCAATGGTTCCTCATCTTCCTTTGTCTTTCACGAAGAGCACTCGCCACTTATTTTGTCAACTATCCCTCAGTTTGGGGTTGTCTGATGTTTCCTGATGATCAGATTCAGGTTGTGCATTTTTGGTGTGTATCTCAAGATCTGAGATTTGTTGAGATTAATGTGAGCAAAGATATCATGCCCATGTTAAAGAAATGACAGAATTGACAAATGCAGCTTTCTTTCAGTATTTCTCTTTACTCTAATACGCTAAAATTTTGGGTCTGGGCCCTTTAAGACAGGATATAGAGCAACATTGCTGCCACAACTGTCATCACTGTGGAGGAGCTGGGACACCCTGGAATATTGTTAGCGTGGTATCTGCTATGCAGAAAACAGCCCACGGACCTGCACCCTGTGCCTCTGCTTCATTTAAACATAGGATGCCAATAATAGACAGAACATGGCATCAAAGGTCCACATTAAACAAGTTTCTGAATTATTCAATAATGAATATTCAACAACTTTATAGTTTTGGGATTTAGGCAAGACTATTAAGTTTATTATATATTCAAAACATTTATAGTCTTATCTTAAAACTACTTGATCTGTTTAATACTTAAAAAGTAATATTAAAATTTCTATTGGGATCTATTAAATTCTCATAAGCTTTCTAATAGTTTTGTTGCCTTATATACATTTTTTGCTATGCTAGTGCATGAAGTTTTATGGCTATTAAAGATTTTGTGTGATTTTATCTTTTGTTATTTTTAATATTATCTTGTCCCATTTAGATCTTTTTGTTCTTAATTTTACTTTGTGTGATAATCTTGCCATTCTGTTCTATTTTTTAAATTATTGTTATAAATGTAGAGCTTAGGTGAATTTCTTGGGGCAACCAAAGGTTGTTAACTGCCTGGACTATTGTTACACCTAGCCGATTGACAATGTTATCAGTCTTTGATGATCCTTCCTCAACCCTAAATGGCACTGAAACCCTGGAACAAAGCAGAAATCATCTCCTTTTGCTGGAAAATGACTGTGTAGAATTACACGTGCAGCAAAAAGGGGGTTGACCAGGTTCAGCAACAGCATTTTCTCCCACAGCTCAAGAGTGGTTCTTTATGGAGTCAGAGAGCTGATGAAGCGCCTGTCCTTTGAGCCACTTCCCCTATGTGAATTGGCAACAGCTTTGAATAGCTCTGAACTGATCTAAGAGCCAGTGCCTGCTATTGGCCAGAAAGAAGTCAATAACATATTACTCTTCACTCAGTGGGTCTTTGGGCTCCAAGACCATATTCTCTGTTTTCTAGATTGTCTATTTTTGGTGACGATTGTTATCTTCACATCAATAGTGAATGTGCCAGGACCTAAACTTTGAGCCAGGAGGGTCCATCATGTGTGAAGGTTCTATGGAAATCAGACATAATGAGCCAGGGGTTTCAAACACATTCCTTTAGAGTCGTTATGACTCTGCTCCTTCTCTCACTCTCCAGTGCCATCAATAATTACATCCTGTAGAGTCCACCTTCAAAATTTATTCAGAGTTCCACTGCTTCTTCATTACTTTTGTTCCAGTCCAAGCCACTGGTATTTCATGCCTAGATTATTGCAGACTTGAAACTGATCTCCCTGCTTTCACCAATGCCTCTTCCCTTTTAAATAAAAGTCCCAGCATATTGCTTCTTTGCTCGAAATCCTCCAATGGCTTCTCCCTTTGCTCAGAGCAAAAGGCAACGCCCATACAATGGCCCATAAGTGGAGTGAGCCTATAATTTATTGTACAAACAGGGACAGTTTGAGAGTCAAAGGGAGAGTTATTACAAATTATGCAAGAATAATAGGCATAAACAGGGCTACCTCAGGCAAATGAAAGGTGTGGTCACCCTACCTAGAAAGCCTTACATGATCTGTGCCCCCCCATACCTGTCAGCCTTCATCACCCACCAGAATCACTCTTACTCTCTGCTCTGCCCAAACAGGCCCCCCTGTTTTTCTTTGAACATGCTGAGTAAGCATGCTCTCATCTTAAGACCTTGGCACTTGCTCTTCCCTTGCATTAGAATGTTCTTCCCCAGATAAATGCATGTCTTATCCTTTTCTTTCTGTTGGACTCTGCTCAAATATCCCCACGTTAGTGAGAACCTCCTTGACCATCCTGTAAATTACAGCAATTCCATTTCCACTCCCCACCTCATGTGCTCCTTATGCCCCACATCCTGCTAAATTTTTCTTTTACTTTATTTACCACTCTCTGTCATGTTAGATATTTATCTTTTACTAGAGGCCTGGTGCATGAAATTCATGCATGGGCGGGGGTGGGGGGGGGCGGGGGAAGGGGGTCCCTAAGCCTGGCCTGCACCCTCTCCAATCCGGGATCCCTCTCACAATCTGGAACCACTGGCTCCTAACCACCTCTGCCTGCCTGCCCGATGCCCCTAACTGCTCTCCTCTGCTGGCCTGATCCCCCTAACTGCTTTCTCCTGCTTGCCTGATCCCCCTAACTGCCTAACTGCCACCTTCTCCCTTCTCCCTTCTCCCTTCTCCCTTCTCCCTTCTCCCTTCTCCCTTCTCCCTTCTCCCTTCTCCTCCCTTCTGCCTTCTCCTGTGGCGCCTTCTCCTGCAGCCTCTGCAAAAGGAACCACGGCACTGGACGGGCCCTCACCACGCTGCCTTCTCCCTTCGCCTTCTCCTGTGGCACCTTATCCTGCAGCCTCTGCAAAAGGAAGGATGTCCGGAAGACGTCCGGTCCAATGAGCATATTACCCTTTTATTAGTATAGATAGGTTATGGTCTGTTTTCTCCCACAAGACTGTCAACTCCATATGAGTGAGGACTTTGTTTTGCTCATGATTATGTCTCCAGCCCCCAGACAGTGCTTAGTGTGTAGGGAACACTAAATAAATATCTATTTGAAGAATAAATGAGTGGCTGAAGTGAACCCAGACAGTGCTTAGTGTGTAGGGAACACTAAATAAATATCTATTTGAAGAATAAATGAGTGGCTGAAGTGAAGAGACACGGGGAAATCATGCATTCCCTGTGGAATAGCATAAAATAATTATGTTTAATACCATCATACAAAGTAAGAAAAATTAGCAGCAGAATGTATGGCCATATTGTCTTTGTAACATAAAATCATAAACACATATGTCCACAAGCAGCATTATCAACAAAAACAAAGCCCAGCAAATTACTGAACTAAGATCAACTATTTCAAGGTTTTCATGTTCACATTTTCTTGAATCTTGTTACTTTATTGTCTTCCTTTCACTCTTGCAAGTACTAAAGATCTTACTAAAAAAATTCTTTTTATTTTTTAAGCTTGATGAATAAAATCTCTCTCCGTTGCTCTTATAGCTTCTTCTCTTCTCCTTTCTCCAAGGCTCTCACCTCTTTCCTCACCCCTTCCACCTCTAGAGACATCGCAGTTAGCTTAGATTTTCCAAAATCAAAACCAGTAAGCTTATGCTTTGTCTTGGCAGCTCAAAATCTTCTGGGACAAGGGAATACAATGGTTGGGCTACCATCTTCATTGGTAATGGCAGAATTCAGTATGAATGAAATACAAATTAATATCTGTGGGAGATTGTGTTATTGTTTCCAATTATTCACTTCCTCTCTCTACAAGAGAGTTAGACATCCACCCGTTGCTATGTGACTTGCCAAGACCCCTCGTGAAAAATCTATATTCCCTGCCCCACTGACATCAGGCTTGGCCTGAGACCTGTTTGGCCAATGGAATCTGAGCAGACATGACATGATAAGCCCTCTGAACACAGTGTTTCCCTTAGCTCTCCTTACTTTTATTTTGCCTCTGCCATGACATTAGTATGTTCCAAATAGAAATAGATCCTGCTCCTTCAGCCTTGATTCATGTGGAACAAACCCATAGCCAGCTTGCAGCTTGGTAGTCTGAAGCCAACCCACAGCTGGTGTGTAACATGAGTAAGAAATAAATCTTTGTTTTTGTAAACCACTGACATTTGTGGGCTAAGGTTGTTTGTAATCATAGTATAATTTAGCAAAATCTTATTAACTAAATATACAAATAATTATCCTTCCACATTGGAAAGGTTACTTTCCTTCTCTGAGATTCAATTTTATTACATGTAAGGTTAACTGGTTGGGCCACATGATATCTTATTTCCATTCCTAACCTTTTAGAATTCTAAATCAATATGACCAGCTTCCTTCCCCATCCTGGGTCCATAGCGTTCATTCATGACATCTGCCAACCTCCTGCTCTCTCCTCCACATTACAATCTTTATTCTAACCTAAATGTCTATGACAAAATAGGGAGCCAACATAGTAGAGTAGAAAGAACTATGGTTTAGGGCAGAGGTCCTCAAACTTTTTAAACAGGGGGCCAGTTCACTGTCCCTCAGACCGTTGGAGGGCCGGACTATAGTTAAAAAAAAAAACTATGAACAAATTCCTATGCACACTGCACATATCTTATTTTGAAGTAAAAAAACAAAACGGAAACAAATACAATATTTGTATTTGCATGTGGCCCGCTGGCCGTAGTTTGAGGACCCCTGGTTTAGGGACACATGCAGGCTCAGTTCTAATCCAATTACCACCTCTTTTACTATTGATAAGAGGTAAATTTATCTAAACTCTTTGAGCTTTTCCCCATCTTTAAAATGGGAAAATATTAGGATTATGATGATAAAATAAGATAATGCATATAAAGTTTCTAATATAAGACTTGTCAGCTAGTAGATATTCAATAAATGTTAATTCCCTTCTTCCTTTTAAATGCCCCTAAGGGTATCTTCACCCAAGAAAATTTTCAATTTAATGAAAATCAATATCCTAAGATAAAGAAAGAAATTCATTTCCAATATTAGCTGTAGATAGAGGTGGTGATGTTAGAAATTCCTGAATCCCATACATTAAACATATGGAGGGATATGGCATCTATCTCTTCCACTTTCCATGGTCAAGTTTATTGTAGCTAGGGTAGGGAGGTATGATTCTATCACAGAGATAAACACTGAATAGTTGGGACAATAATTCACTTATCACAGGGGTGTGGTCCTAAGGAAGCCTAGAGAACAAAGTAAGTCCCCTCACACTTCCCCCGGACACAACTCTGCTTGCTTGAGAGGAATCTGTGCATGAGTTTACAAAGCTGGGGGTGGGGATTGTACTGATGAAGCAATAGCGTTGTGTGGAGCTGAAAGGCTGACTTCGGGTATTTTTATCCCCTCGATCTGTTTAGGGTTGAGGACCGCAATACAGGAGTTGCTTTGCTATTTGACAAGGTACCTGAAAAACCTGAAATTTCTCCATGTGATCTATGTCTACTTTGACATTTTAAAAGAAGTATTCTTTTTTAAAATGTAAATTAAAAAAAATAATAAAATGTAAATCTTAATTCTTTGAAGTTTTTTATAGTTTAGAATGTTAAGGTTGGTAAGGAGATCTTAAAGGTTTGGGGCTTAACTATTAAAAAAAAAAGTGAGACTCTCTACAGCCCTGACAAACTTAGCCTCCCCTCTATAGATATCTGGAGATGTGGGAGCTCATTATCTCACTGCCCAAAGGACAAAACCAACTTTTCAACTAATAGAATTCTAATTTGGAGGAAGTCCTTTCTGATGTTTCATTAAAACTTGCCTCTGTATAGCTTTCATAAAGTAATCTACAAGGGGGACCATATAAATGTGCATCTCAGTCAGGGTTCTGGGAACAGAAACACCTCCTTGGACACCAGTTAGTAATGACCTTCAATTACAACTCAAGTTGGCCTCTGAGCTTATCAGAAAGTATCGAGTTCAAGTAAGAGTTCTGGAAAATGATATTTTCTCTATTTTCTTACACATCCTATGATATTGATCATCTTATAGTTTGGAGCTCTCAACCCCTGCATGGCTGATGCACTCCTTAATCCAGCTTGAGATTTGACCAATTATTTCCTGTGTTCTGGGTTACCATAGTGAATGTGTCCATTTAAAAAATCTTATAATAATTGCTCTTAGAAACAGATTTTTAGACATTAATTGCCAAGCCAGTTTCCCTCATTCTATATTTATATGTTTGACTTTTATGAGCCTCAATATAGAATTTTACATTTAACTTAGTTGACATTCATTTTGTAAGATTCAATAAACCAATTTAATTTGTCAAAAATATTTTGAATTTTTATTCAATTATGTCAGTATAGGATATTTTAAGCAATTGAATTGTTTCATTGACAAAGACTTGGAGGTGGAAATTTGATCATTATATTTGGGAAATTTCTTTCTTTAAATTCCAGAGCTGTGCTATCTAAACAGCAGTAGTCACTAGCTTTGTATGGCTTTTGAACATTTAAAATGTAGCTAGTTCAAATTGCAATGCATTATAAGCATAAAATGCATACCAGATTTCAAAGTCTGAATACCAAAAAAAGTAAAATATCTCATTAACAATTTTTAAAAATATCCATTATAGGATCAAATGATGATGTTTTGGGGTAATGAAATATATTATTATTATTTTTTGCCTGTTTCTCTTTACTTGCTAAAATGTGGCTAGTAGAAAATTTGAATTACATTTGGCTCACATAATATTTATATTAGACAGTATTGCCCTAGAAGCTGAAGTGACCTCTAGCTTTCCTCTATTGTAATTGGATATTTAGAGCAAACTTGGGTTGAGCAGAAGGCAGTGGAAATTTTGTGACAAAGCCCGGTGTATTGATATATGAATGGAGGTGTGAGTGCAAGGTAGTGTTGGGCAGCTAGAGCGCAGCATATGTATGTAGTATAGGTGTAGGAAGTTTGAAAAGGGGCAGAAGATAAGAGACAGTGGCTAGCAGGGCAAGGAGAGGACACCCAAATTGAACAGCAAATTTTTACAACTCCTGTGCAATATCCCTGCTGATGTCTGGGTTGAAAGAGTTTATTCATATGTCTCACCTACAGCTTTCCTCCAAATTTGCCCAATCAGAAAGGTCCACGTTTCTTCAGCCTAGCCTGGTACCTCCTTAACTAAGCTCAGAGGGAGAAAAGAGGACGTGGAGATTCGTGCCTTCTTGTGTCTCCTCCTCTCCATCCAGGCAGGGCAGTCATTCACCATTTGTGTACTCATTGTGTGGTGAGCACGCTGCCTCTCATACACACATGAAATGCAAAATAAAGCTAGAACAAATGTAGCTAACCACCAGCATCCACATGTCTGTGTTGAATTTTCAAAGTATGATGGCAACCAGGTAGACATTCACACTAAATGTTCCACGTTTCCATTAACTGTTAACTCCCGCGCAAAGAGGAAGTATTAGTCCCCTTCAAGATGGGAGCCATGAGTGTGGCAGAGGTTTCACACTGGCAGCCAGGAGGCTGAGCATGACCCTCAGACATATTTTGTTTGGCTTTTACAATGTTTTAAAAAATTGAGCCAACCTTGGAAAATCAGAACGTCTCACATTAAACTCCAGAGTTTGAGTTTCTCTTGAAAACTGCTAAGAAAACCCTGGGGCCATATTCCCACAGGGTAGTAGTGGCCTGCAGTAGAGTAATAGCAACCCCATCACCCCAGGCTTGTGATCACCCTGGCCAGGATCCCTGGGCATATGCACAGACATCACCAAATCCACATGTGGGAGTTGTCTAGCTGGCTCATGTAATCATGGGTATTCACTACTCCTAGATCTTCCTGACTGGAAAGCTAGGGGGAATATGCCATGAAGAAAGTGGCATGATTTAAGTTTTTTCATGATGGATTTATTGCCAGGGAGGTAGAAAACTTAGGGGAAAGTGGAGGTTCTAGAAGGGAGATTTTAGGGTTCTGGATGCTGCTCCTAACTGGATGTGATCCAAAAGGTGGAGCAAGAAGAGGAGGAAGACAAAGAGGAGAGATAGTTCTCACTCATTTTCCAAGTTTATCTATAATTCATATCTGCTGGCCACCCAGTAGAGCCAGGAACAAGAAAATGTAGTTAGCCATTAGCCAAAATCCATGCAATTGTTGCAGCTTCCTTACAACACTGGCCTTAACAGTTAGAAGGATATATTTTCCTTATTAATGAAAGAAAAAGACAGTGTAGCAATAGCCTGGGGTCTCTGTGGGTGAGAGCAGGTTGCGCAATGGCTTGTGGCCTGGCCAGCTGAATGAAGGGACACCCTGCTCTCCGGTGACAAAGGGCAGGCAGATCATGCCCGCCATGCGCCACTCATTCCAAGGTCCAAAGAGCAGGTCAGCACCGTCCCCTGTGTTGGAAGAAGTTTGGCACACAGGACGGAGAACAAGTCTTCCAGTGTTTAAAACAGTTATCGCCTATGGATTTCTATAGACTGAGCTTTTATTTTAAAGTAACAGAATTTTAAAAATAGCAGAAAAGGGATGGCAACCCAAACACAACAGCAGCTTTTTTTTTTTTAAGCAAATTGGATAAGAAGATACTGCTTAAGAAAGGCCTGACTCTCCTTCACATTCCTGAGGTAGAATCTAGATAGCTCTTATAAACTTGAGTCTACTCTGCTTGCTGACTTTGGCTTAGTGTCCTTTTAGAGAAAGAAAAGACTTTTGAAAGTCCCTCAGCCCATGTTGTGTTTTCTCTGCTTTGCAATGTCTAATTCAGGAGGCCAATTTTAGCCACACTGGGCAGGTTCCCGAAGGAGGGTCAGGTCTCACATGTTCTGTAATGACCAGTTTATATTGAGGACCAAACTGGACCCTTTTAAATGACCGTGCCCCTCGCGGGATCTAGTTTCCCACTGACAGTGGTCATAGTGTGAGCTGGTCATTAAGTCATATGTTTGTTTGAATACCCATTTGGAGTGGGGACAGGGCTGAAAGAAAGACCTGTTAGAAATGGAGAGATTGACGGGAACTTGACTTGTGTTTTATTATAAATGTGTTCAGTGACTTTCTCCTGAATCCCAAATCTGATAAATGCAATCTGAAACAAACCAGTGAAAAACAAACAAACAAAAATGGCCAGTCCATTTTATCTTTGCCTTTCCATTCTAGAAGTTTCTCTCCTCCATCTTCCTGGAGCTGAGTCCAGCCTACCAGGATGGCTCTCAATTCACATTTCTTACTGCAACCTTCAGTTCTGAAAGGATTCAATTTTTCTTTTAGGACACAACATGGGCATTTATATACCATCATCCTATGAGAGCCTTTGCATTGCTCTGTATCTAGTAAGTTTCACAGTGTTGTTTATCTTTGAACTTGTGTATGTATTGTCCGCTCAACTAAACTTTAAGCTCATTGAGATCAGTGGGTACATCTTGTACCTTTTTGTCTTGGCCATGGTTCTCTGGACAGTGCTGTGTACACATTAGGTTCTAAGAAACAATTTGATGAAGGGATGGCACAGTGATTGATTTAAAGCATAGAGTTTGCACAAAATAGTGCCTATCTTTGCTCTTGTTGGGTAAAGTCAAGGGACTGGGAGGTTTATTCAAATAGCAACGCAGAATCAGACTCTTATGTGTCTAGAGCAAGTCTTCTAAATCCACAACCCAGTAGATGGTGTCCTTTATGACAGTACCATGGCCTACATTTTTTATTTTCCTGGTTCTGTGTCCCCTTACTGTACAGCGCGCGCGCACACACACACTACATACCTCTCTGCTTTGATTGTATATTCTTCCTCATCTTCCTGAAAATATTAAACTTCATAAAAGGTAAACTCAGTGCCTAAGGTCAAATCCATTGATTGAGTGGTATGTCCCAGGAAGTACAAGCTTAGGGAGTAAGTTATTAAGGTCAAGATTTATTTTTTAGTATTTTAATTAAACAGATATCTAGAATTCAGGAGCACCAAGGCTTCATGCATTGTATACACTGCTTTACCTTTAATACTAACATAAAATTTATAAGCATTGGAAGAGCCAAGAAAGGGCAGACCTCTTAGGAAGGGGAGTGGATTACACCATGCTCTCACAGCACCCTAGGCTGTCTGGGGCAGCCTGAACGAACAATGGAGGCGATTGAAGAATTCAAATGAGTAGGTGATGTTTTACATCTTTACAAGGCATCTCCTGGAATACCCCACCACTGGGATTTCAGTGGTCCTGAGACTTCCTTCCTCTGGCACAATCTTCCCATCATGATGGGCCATGATTCAAGATATTTATATTACACATGCCCAAGCAACTTTTGTTTTTTTCTAGTAAACTTGTTTTTAAAAGGAAAATTTTGCCTTCCCCCAATGACCAAAAATATAAAAAAATATTTTTTCACTATTATGTCAAAGTGCCTGTTTGAGCTGAATTGTGTCCCTCACCAAAATTTCTATGTTGAAGTCCTAAACCCCAGTACCTCAGAAGGTGACTCTATTTGGAGGTAGGGTCTTCAAAGGAGCAATAAAGGTAAAATGATGTCATGTGGGTGAGCCCTAGTCCAATATGACTGGTGTCTTCATGAGAAGAGGAGATTAGGACACAGAGATGTCCAGAGGGAAGATCATATGAAAACACGGAAGCCCTAGCCGGTTTGGCTCAGTGGATAGAGCGTTAGCCTGTGGACCAAAGGGTCCTAGGTTTAATTCTGCAAGGGCATGTACCTTGATTGCCTGGGCCTTGGTCAGGTCTCGTGCAGGAGGCAACCAATCGATGTGTTTCTCATACATTGATATTTCTCTCTGTCTTTCCCTCTCTCTCCCACTCTAAAAATCAATGGAAAAATATCCTCGGGTGAGATTAAAAAACAAAGAAATAAACAACGAAAAAACATGGGAAGAATACAGCCATCTACAACCCAACGAGAGGCCTCAGAATAAATAACCCTTCCGACAACCTGATCTTGGACTTCTAGCCTCCAGAACTGTGAGAAAACACATTTCTGTTATAAGCCACTCAGTCTGTAGTACTTTGTTACGACAGCCCAAGCAAACTAATATAGTGCCCCACTTATTTTTCAACACATCTGAAAGAAATGGTAATAACATGAAAGGTTATTTCCAAAGCCATGAGGCTAAATAGGAATTGTAACTCTGGTTTTCCAAAATCCTAACACTTTCTTTTCTATCAATTCTACATAAAAAACAACAACAACTGCTATTTTAAACAACAAACTTGATTCCTGTGGAACAGCAGTTCCCAATCCCAGCCTCATATTACAATCAACTAGAGAGAGTGGAGGGAAATTACTGATGACCAGTCTGCCTCAAGAGTTTCTGAATGATTGGTCTGCGTTGGGCACCACCACCCCAACCCAGGAGATTCGCCTGTGTGGCTTGGATGAGAAAGAGTGCTCTAAAAATCAGGTGACTAGAAAAACCCTGAGCATTGAATGCTTACAAAAAGCAGCATTCTATTTCTATCTTTTAAAGGCTCAGAGTTCATACATTGTTTTAAATTGCTCCCCCGATATAAAATCCATTTCTTACTCCAAATATCTCTCCATTCTTCCAGGGTCCAAATCATCAGGGAGTTGTTATTGCACCATTCAGCGAGAACAGAGACGATTTAGTAATTTCCTCACCTTGGATCAATGCAAGTTACAAAATGGCAGCTAGAGTTTTCGGGAGCATGTAAAAGTCCTCGAGTTTCAGGAAGCGTCTATGTCTAGAAGAAAGTGCATTTTGGACAGGGGTATTCTGCATCACCCTAATTAGCAACAGAGCAACATGAGCCCTGTGGAGAACTGGCCCAATTCGGTGGGGCTGGACTGAGAGCCAGTTCTCTGGAACTTGGCAGCAAGTGGAAGCACGGTGGGTGCCAATTAGCTGGAGTTGCCTTCAACCCCTTGCTGCTCAGTGGCAGCTTTTTAATGTTTGTTGGTTTTTCATTAAAGATTGATCCAGCTCTGTGGATTTTTAATGTCCTTTTATTTGGTAAGTCAATCCCAGCCTGGCAGGGTCACATACACAAAGTACGTAAAAAAAAAAAAAAAGGAAAAAAGTTTTACCAGAAGTGACTTCTAAAATTCAGCTCTGTCCTTCCAGAAGAGAAGGAAAAGCAAACAACAACAAAAAGATGGTGGCAAAGCCCTGCTTCAAGGCTGTGAAGTATCTGAGGGGCCTGGAGGGGGGAGGGGCCGAGAGGAGTGAGAGGTAATCTTAAGCAGTTTTTCTGAAACGACAAAATTCTTAATGCTTTCTTTTCCCCACAATAGCTGTGAGGTTACTTTGGGTCTTTAAGGAAAGTAAGCAAGAAAGCAGCTTTGCCCGTTGGACACGGAAAAGCGGTTACAATAGTACATTGGAGCTTCATTTTAGCCTTCATTGCCAGAAGCCACTGCCTTGGCCAAGTTCGACACATTTACAACTGGTCTCCTGAATATTCTGATTGGCTAGGCTAAGTAACCTGTCTAGCCAATCAGATCAAGCCTCTCTGGGGCAACTCCAGATGAGCTGGAAACCTAACCTCATGACTGGCAAGATTCCCACCGGCAGTTCATCTTCTATCTAAAGAGGCATCCTAACTCTAATTTCTGGCAGGAGCTAGTAATACCACTGCTTGCTAACAGCTTCATTGATAACTTGCCCCAAGTGGGATTGTTCTTCCATCTGTGAGGGCCAAGTCGTTTCTGCTGTGGCGAACTGGGCTGCCTGGGGCTGGTAATCTAAGGAGTTGTATCACCTGCCAATATGACCAAGTTTAAGACCCTCAGACTAACCCAAGGGCTGGGTACTGCTTTGTTTAATACTTTATTATGGCTCAAGTTCTTACAGCTCGAAAAGTCCTGCTCCCAGGGGTACAACAGAAGTGTCTGTTAATGCCAGCCTTATTATCTATATACTAGAGGCCCGGTGCACAAATTTGTGCATAGGTAGGATCCCTCTGGGTGGCCTACAGGAATTGGGCCAAAACCCACAGTCCAACACCACCTGCAGCTCCTACCTGCCACTCCTGCTCATCCTGGCCCCACTGTGCCTGTTGCGGGCTTGCGCCCAATCAGTCCTGATTGGGAGAGGCTCGCGCTGCCCCAGCAGTGCTCACCAGCCATGAGCCTTGCTTCTGGTGCCCTCCCAAGGGGAGTAGCCTGCGGGATTGGGCTGAAACTGGATCTCCGACATCCCTCCAGGGGTCCCGGATTGTGAGAGGGCATAGGCCAGGCTGAGGGAACCCACCGGTGCACAATTGGGCCTGGGAGGGACCATGGGAGGGCTCCAGGGTGTGTCCGGCCCATCTTGCTCAGTCCCGATCAACCAGACCCCAGCAGCAAGCTAACCTACTGGTCGGAGCATCTGCCCCCTGGTGGTCAGTGCAATTCATAGTGACTGGTCAACCAGTTGACTGCCCCCTGGTGGTCAGTGCACATCATAATGAGCAGTTGAGCAGCCTTAGCATATCATTAGCATATTACACTTTGATTGGATGTTCAGTTGTTCTGCTGTTCGGTCTATTTGCATATTACCCTTTTATTATATAGGATATAAAAGCCTAAGCAACTGTCCGACCGTTCAACCATTCGGTCATTCACCAGTAGCTATGACGCACATTGACCACCAGGGGACAGACACTCTGACTGGTAGGTTGCTGCTGGGGCCCGCTCAGCCCCAAATCTGGTTCACCCACACCCTGGACCCAGAGAGGAGGGTGGAGGGAATATGTCTGAAGACCAACTATTGGCACAACGTACCTCTGCAGCCATCGTCAACAAAATGTATCTGAAGACCAACTATTGGCACAACATACCATTTGAGTGATGATTCCATCAATTCAATGGATGATGCCAAAAAGGAAAATTTTCCCATCGAATTTTTTAATAGTATTACTCCTTTGGGAATGCCATGTCATAAGTTAAAATTGAAATTAGGTACAATCATCATGCTACTGAGAAATCTTAATAGTAAATGGGGTCTTTGTAATTGTGCTAGATTTACTATCAAAAGATTGTGATCTAACATAATTGAAACTGAAGTGTTAACAGGATCTGCAGAAGGAGAGGTTGTTCTGATTCCAAGAATTGATTTGTCCCCTTCTGACACTGGCCTCCCATTTAAATTAATTCAAAGACAGTTTCCTGTGATGCCAGCATTTGTGATGACTATTAATAAAACACAAGGACAAACTCTAGACAGAGTAGGAATATTCCTACCTGAACCGTTTTTGGACATGGTCAGTTATATGTTGCTTTCTCTTGAGTTTGAAGAGCATGTGACGTTAAAGTTAAAGTTGTAAATACTTCATCACAAGGGAAATTAGTCAAGCACTCTGAAAGTACTTTTACTCTTAATGTGGCATACAGGGAGCTGTTAGAATAAGTTTAATCAACTTATCAGTTATTGTTTGTATCAATGTTGTTTTTATATCATGTTTTTGTTGTTTTTATATCATGTTTTTGTTGTTTTTATATCATGTTTTTGTTGTTACATCATGTCTTTGTTGTTATATCATGTTGTTATTGTTTATTTATTAAAATAAATTTATATATTATTTTCATATATATTTTACTAATTTTTTTTCATCTCTGACACTTCTATTATAGTGAAAGGGCAAATAGCGATATAAAATATTTCTTCTAATTAATTCTCTTTCAAATGTGCACGAATCAATGCACTGTGGCACTAGTCTGTAAATATATAAAAACCTAAGCAACTGTTTGACTGTTCGACCGGTATCTATGATGTGCACTGACCACCAGAGGGCAGGCGCTCAATGCACAGGCATGGAAACATGGAACAGACTGATGAATCTCAGAGGGAAGGGGGGAGGGGGAAGGGCAGGAAGAGATTAACCAAAGATCTTATATGCATACTAGAGGCCTGGTTCATGGATTCGTGCACCAGTGGGGTACCTTGGCCTGGCCTGCAGGGATTGGGCTGAAACCGGCTCTCCAACATCCCGAGAGGTCCCAGATTGTGAGAGGGAGCAGGCCGAGCTGAGGGACCCCACTAGTGCACGATTCTGTGCACTGGGCCTCTAGTATATATATATATATGGTACACACACACACACACATACACACACACACACACACACACACACACACACACACACACATATATATATACACACATACACACACAGATGTATCCTGTAAGTCATGACTCCCTGTATTCTCCTGTCTGTTTCTCCAGTCTTAGGGAGAGCGTTTGCCCTCTGTCCTCCCATCTCCTACGAATCCAGTAAGAGCTGTTAATTTTTCAGTCTGTTCAGCTTTTTAGTTGCTATTAGGCTGGTGTGGCAGTTTCCAAACGCCTTATACTCAGAACTGGAAACCAGAGTCTGCCCTCAATTTTTAAGACAGAAAATACACTTTTTAAAGTTTCATTTGAATGAATTAGGATTCCTGGGAGAATATGCCAACATTTCTTGAGATGCTTGGTATTGCAAATCTAGGCTTGAGTATTTCAGGTTTGGAGACTTGGATGAGAAAAGAGTGACCTTGCAAAGGTAAGAAATTCTAGAATGTGGGAGAAGAAATATTGAGAACTGTGTGTGTGGAGGGTGGGGGTGGAC
>NW_005871074.1:1429481-1585794 GCF_000147115.1 Myotis lucifugus
GGCTGGCAGAGGAGCAGTTTGGGATTCAATCAGGCTGGCAGGGGAGCGGTTAGGGTGCAATCAGGCTGGCAGGCAGAAGCGGTTAGGGGCAGGCAGGCAGGTGAGCAGTTAGGAGCCAGTGGTCCCGGATTGTGAGAGGGATGTCTGACTGCCGGTTTAGGTCCAATCCTGCAGGGACATCCCCCGAGGGGTACCCGATTAGAGAGGGTACAGGCCAGGCTGAGGGACACCCCTCCCATACACAAATTTCATGCACCAGGCCTCTAGTTGATATATAATATTGCATTAATTTTATGTGTACAACATAATGATTTGATATATGTATATATTGCAAAATGATCACCAACATAAGTCTAATTAATATCCCTCACCACACATAGTTAAATTTTTTATGCTATGAGAATTTTTAAGATCTACTCTCCTAGCAACTTTCAAATACACAATACAGTGTTGTTAACTTCAGTCACCATGCTGCACATTGCATTGCCAGAACCTATTTATCTTATAATTGGAAGTTTGTGCCTTTTGACCCCCTTCACCCATTTCTCTGGTCCTCCAACCCACACCTCTGGCAACCACCAATCTGTTCTATCGGTGCATTTTCAAAAAAGATTCCACTTACAAGTGATATCATATGGTATGTCTTTCTCTGCCGGACCTATTTCACTCAGCATGATGCCATCAAGTTCCATCCATGTTGTCACAAAAGGCAGATTTTCTTCTTTCTATGGCTGAATAATCCATTATATATATACATATCACATCATGTTTACCTATTCATCTGTCGACAGACTCTTAAACTATTTCTATGTCTTGACTATTGTAAGTAATGTTGCGGTGAACATGGGTTGCAGATACCTTTTCAAAAGAGTGTTTTTTTTCCCCTTCAGACAAATCTCTAGAAGTGAGGGTGCTAGGTTATATGTAGTTATATATATATTTTTTATTTTTTGAGGCACCTCCATATTGTTTTCCGCAGTGGCTATACCAATTTACAGATCTACCAACAGTGCACAAGGGTTCCCTTTCTCCACATCCTCACCAACATTGTTATTTCTTATATTTTTTATAATAGCCATCCTGGCAGTGATATCTCACTATGGTTTTGATTTGCATTTCTCTGACTATTAGTGATGTTGAGCACCTTTTCATGTACGTGTTGGCCATTTGTGTGTCTTCTTTGGAAAAAGCATCTCTTTGTTTTCTCTGCCCAATTTTAAATCAGGTGTTTGGTTCTTTTCTATTGAGTTGTATGAGTCCCTTATATATTTAGGATATTAACCCCTTATTAGATATATACTTGCAACATTTTCTTCCATTGCATAGGTTGCCTTTTCATTTTGTTGATGGTGTTCTTTGTTGTATAGTATCTTTCTGGTTTGATGTAGTGCCACTTGTTTATTTTTGCTTTTGCTGCCTACGTTTTGTTCCTCGTTGTCTCCTTTTGCCACATTGTGACTCTTCTTATTTCCAAAAGACAGGGAACTGGTGGGTCAATTATGAAAATAAGATCCACAACACAAGCTCAGCAGAAGGGTTGTGGGGAAAACTGCTTCAGTGGAGGGTTAGGCCCACCAGTTAGCACTTCCCTTTACCCACAGCTGAATGCACATTAATATTATGACAGATAATCTAGAAGGGTAAGATGATAGTGGGAGATTCCTTCAATACAAACCCAATCTCCCCTGGATTTAAAATCTCAATTAGAAAAAGTAGACTTCAAAAAATCAGTTTACGAAAAATGTTTAAATTTCTAGATGACAGAGGCATTCTTATTCTTTTCTTTTTTCTAAGCTGTGACCCCATGGGAGGAAAGATATACTGTTTGTAAGAGTCTTACAGCCCAAAAGATTCTCTCTTTCTTCTTTGCTGGGCATCTAGAAATCTTTAGGTTACTTGAATCTTAAAGTAATCCATGTTGTACAATCTACAATAAATCAGGGAGCTTTTTCAATGGAAATGATACAACTCTATCATAATTGGTTTATTACACTTTCTTTTCTTTTTAAAATATATGTTTATTGATTTCAGAGAGGGAGAGAGAAAGAAACATCGATGATGAGAGAGAATCGTTGATTGGCTGCCTCCTGCACTCCCCACACTGGGGATCGAGCCTGCAATCTGGGTATATGCCCTGACCAGGAATTGAACCGTGACCTCCTGGTTCATAGGTCGATGCTCAACCACTGAGCTACACCAGCTGGGCACTTTTTTCTTTTTAAATACAATACAATTCAATAGTTTCATTCATTCCTTTCCTAACCCACAGTTTCTCGAATTGACAGTTCCAAATCAGCCATTTAGCAAGTGTTTTCTCCTATTCTGTGATTTGCTTCTGTTACCTTTAAAATAGACTGCCCACTTGCTTGGAAGGCGTGACTAAAGCTCAAACTCAGCTTGTCTGGCCTGTTCACAAGGGAAGTTTTGCCATAAAAGATGAATTGCAAAGAAATAGCTAAGTAGAGCAAAAATAGTCAATGCAATTACCCTTTGGTGCATTTTGGGGCTAATGATATTTAAATCAATAGGACTGAAAAATAAAAATAAATGTCAAACCAAATACCAAAGAATGAATAACCTACTGCAAGATTGCTAGAATCATTAGCAGTTCCCTGGGCTCTGAAATTGCTCTGAGAACCATGTCAATACACTAGTCTCATGGTAAATCAAAACATCTAAAAAGCCAATACTTATTTTGTCAAAGGCACAAATGTAAATCTAACCCAGACTATGAACAAATTAACACATGTGCTCAAGCTGGGGCAGTTCCCAATTATTGTTAAAATAATATTTCTATCAAGAACTTTTCTTCTAAAACTCAAAATCCTAGAGAATCCTAAAAGTTGCAAAGGACTTAAGACATTATCTAATGTCTTCCTTTTATAGATTTGAAAGCTGTGGCTCACAAAAGGTAAGTGACTTGTTCACAGTCACATTGCTGGCCTGTGCCTCTTAACTAGCCCAATGACCTTTAAATGCTCAGATCTTGACACCCTTATCTAAGTATCATCCAATTATCTCTCCCCCATTCTGCTGCAAAAGACCATCTTCTGCTGACAGATGTTGGCCCTCAGGGACCACACCAAAGATTCCTTTGTCATTGGTCATTGGAAGAAGATCCAAATGGACATTTTAGGGCCAAACTTTTTCCTGTGTGTAACTTCCAAATGGGGACTCTGGGGTGTTTCACCTGCCCTACTGAACGACACCTGTCTAGAGCTGAGAATAGACCCTGTCTGTTCTCTAAGTGGAAAATTTGCTTCCTTCAAGATCATGAAAGTAGGCTGGCATATGTTTTGCTAAAACCAAAAACTCAGCTGTGTTCCCTCAAAATCTTTTCACTGTACATGAAAATCTTTATGGGATGCTTTAGAGGTTTTAAGATCTAGGCGAATAGTGACAGAAGGAGTAGAGAGAACTCACATAAAAGGAGTGTGAAACATGGAAGACACCTTTATAGGGAAGCACCCCAGCCTATGAAGGGAAAGCCCTGCCCCTGTGACTGTGTTTACATGTCATAGAATAGGGACACAGATTCTAACTTTCCCCTGATAAATCTGTAATCTGACCCACATTGTATCTAAGCACACACAACCGATCCTTTTCTGGCATAACCTGGGCCTGGCTGAGCTAATAATGAACACAATTAGTTGAAAGGTAGCAGGATTGGGGGAGATGGTGAAAACCAAGCCAGTTATGCGCTATGTGTATACCAAGGCTTGGGTGGTGATTCTTAAAAAGAAAGTCCGTTTCGCATTTCTCTCGAGCTATGGGGTTAAGTTTCTCAGACCCTCCCCCCCTTGTCTACCTAAAGAAGCATAAGCTCTTAGTCCTGCCCGACTGAAGCCCTGATTGATAGGAGACATCGCTGGTCATTCTGGGAGACCCTTTGACCCACCCCTGATGTGATTATGAAGGAAACTATGAATGTGCCAAGTCTGTCCAGACAATGACACTACTATTTAAGGGCTTACTGTGTGCCAGGCAGGCACCTTGCTAAACACAGTAAGTTTTGTAGCTCATGAAATTCTTAGAACCATCCTGTTTTCCACTGGAGGAAGTGGAAACCCAGAGAACTGAAGTTTCCTGCAAGGCCCTTCAGCTGAGTGGTAGCCAGAGCCTGGGCTCCTCGTCATGGTGGCTCTCAGCTCATCTCCACCACAAAGACCAGCTGCCCTCATTCCAGCAATCTTGCCCTCCAGGCTCCTCACTGCAGTGCTTCCTAGGCTGGCTCTACCCTGTTTTGGGTTCCCAACCTCTAAGAAGTGTCTGTGGCATGAGAGAAAGAGCCCAGACAGGTATGGGTTTAAAACCCAACTCACCACACATAGCTATGAGATCTTGGGCAAATTGCTTAGTCTGTAGGTCTCAATTTCCTCACCTATCCTATATAATAAAGTGCAGTGACGGAACAATGGAACAACCAGAACAACTGCTCAACCAGTCACTATAACAGACACTAACCACCAGGGGGCAGACACTCAACGCAGGAGCTGCCCCCTGGTGGTCAGTGCACTCCCACAGTGGGAGCAGCTGCTCAGCTGGTCCATAGCTGCTGGGCTGATCCCCGCAGGCCACGCCCCCCAGCAGTGCATGAATCCGTTCTTTTTCATTGTGGACTCATTTTTTCCAAGGATCAGATTCTGAAATGAGCAAGTAAACAAAAAACAAAGACAATTAGGTGTGTCCTTGACATTTCCTTAAGGAGGTGCCACCTGGAGCCCCCTGTATGTGACAGGCACCTTTCTCTACTGGGGATGCAGAGGTGGTCAAGACAGGTGAGGGCCTGCTCTTTTGGGATTTAGCCATTTGATTGAGGGTGAGAGTCATCACCTACCAGTGAGTATTAATGCTGTTCAAAGTCTTAGGCAGGGCTAGGGAATGGTGAGGAGAGGCTCCTCTGAGGAGATGGCATTTCAGTGGGGATCTGAGTGACATTCTTTGGCCTCTAGGAGAAGAGGAATGGAAAGTGCACCCAGGTAGAGAGAACAGCTAGGATAAAGCTCCTAAGGATAAAATGAGCCAGAGCAAAGCATGCTAAAGGGAGAGTGGTCTGGAAGTTCAAGACTATATATGTGGTTTCCCCCCAAGGATCTTTAAAACACTGATATTCTTACTATCATCACACAGCTGGAGTTTAGTCCCACTCACTACTTCTAATTTGTGAAATGGTAAGGAGCATAGACACTGGAGTGAGAGAGCCTGGGTTTAAATTCTGACCCTGCCATCTACTAGCTATGCACTTGGACATGTTACTTCAATCCGCTGTGTCTCAACTACTTCATCTTTAAAATGGGGACAATGATAGGCTCTACCCACTAGAGTTGTTGTGAGAATAAAAGGATTTAATACATGTTAAGCCCTTGAACTAGTTCCTGGCACGTATTAAGGCCATTAAATACCATTTCCTATAGGAAAAAGAAGAGAGAGAAGCATGGGGTAACACATTGTAGCTTTGTAGCCCCTCAACTCCTTGTGAGATGAAAGTGAACATAGGTGGTTTTCATCGCATCATCTTGGCAGTCATTCTGGTAAAAGTAATCTCTGCAAAGCTGGGGACCCACTGGGTCATCTCTCTCCTACATTAGAGGAAGAGGGAGGTGATACCTCAGTCATTTACACAGCATGCAGATAATGTAAAAACAGCAGCGCAATGTCCAAATCTGCCTCCTAAAAGCATTGCTAAGAAATTCACCATCCCTGCGACATAGGCAGAGGGTGAGATCCCTTGAAATATCTGGAGGCTTTATAGAGTAATAACGCTAGAAAAACGCTATTAGAAAAATCCTGGGTTAGAAACATCTAATGCCTGATGACCTTTACTGCTATCCCCTTCAGCTCCTGCCGTTTCTATCTTAAAACTTTTGAAAATTATTTTTAAATGTAATAGGAAGAATTATCAACCGATTAAGGAAAACAAACCCATCTAATTAATGACTGTTCATGGGAAGAGAGCTTGCTGCTGCAGGGCTAGATAAATGCCAACCCAAAGCTATGAAATCACCCCAGCAACATGGTCCAGTTCAATTATTTTGTCCTCACTCAGCCAAGTAATTGATATCTGATTATTTTGCCTGGTGGGTGTTGATGGAGAGGGAGTGATTTCTCCCTGGGCTGGACCAGCATCACAAACAGCTTCTGGACTGTGGATCAAGGAACAAAAGAATGTACAGCACAGGGAACATAGTCAATCATACCATAATAACTATGGATGGAGCCAGGTGGGTACTGGAAATATCAGGGGGAACACTGTAAAGTATATCATTGTCTAAGCACTATGCTGCACATCTGGAACTAATATAAAATAATATTGAATGTAAACTGTAATTAAAAATTAAATTTTAAAAAAAGAATGTACAGGGCAGGCTCAGCTAATGACTGCGTCCTCAGACCAACCCACCTGAGAAAACAGAGACAGGGTAGCCACCCATGAGTTCAGAGTAGAGACAGTCCCCAGTCACCTGTCAGTCTTCTTTCTGGGAGTTTGTACCCCAAATCAGCCCCTTTAACTTAATAAAACTCTCCAGTTTAGATCCAGAATCTGCTTAAGCAACTTTCTGTTTGACAAAAATAAATTAGGTGGAGATCCCCTCCCCTCCATCCTTAGCAGAAGTAGCTATGACAGTGACAATGAACATTGCTTAAAAAGCCTATTTTTAAATGATTGATTGAGCGCTTCACTTCATGCTGTTTCATGACCTTGGTAGCTAAGTGGTTATTTAATGAGGGATTTGTAAGTGCTGTTACTTCACATTCAAGAAGCACAGGGGAAAGTACCCTTCAGATGCCCATCTCCAGAGTGAAGTGGAGATAAATGCTGAACAGTCATTTGGATAATTAGGGAGACTAATCACTATCCAGGGACATGGGATTTCAGCACTAACCAGAACAAAGAAGCAGATTATGCAGCTAATTGTCATCACACATACAAATAAGTTCTGGTTGTTCATATCGGCTTCTGTTCAAGATTGCTGTTAACTTAGACAATACCGTAGGACTTATTGATAAAAGACATCCCATCTGCTAGAAAGCCTTTGTGGAAACAAAGCTCCAAGAGTCAAGCCAATATGGAGACTGAGAAACATCAAAGAGACACCTCACTGTATTCAATGTTTCCATGGAGCTCGGTTAGACAACTACTGGGCTCTGTCATGTTTGTTGACAATTCAGCAGACAGAGCTCTTAGACTCCTGCCAGGTCAGCAAACTGTTTTCTCCCCAAGAAAATATAACATGATCTATTGGTCAATAGAACATATACTGTTAGAATGGAAAACACATTCATGGGTTTTTTTTTAGAGTTGAAAGGTGATGACCTCTGGCCCAACCCTGGGAGGTTAAGAACCAGTGTGACCTAGGTGATACAGAGAGGGACAGGCCTAGAATATGAAAGCAAGTTTTCTGGACCCTGATTCAGTGCTTTTTCTACTTCACTGATCTCCTTTTTAGGGAAGCCATTAGAATTAGTGGAGTTAAAAAAAATCAACAGAAACATTCATCTGGCTTTACACTTGGGATAGGATCTCTCAAGTGCAAAGGAGAAGGGCCTCCATTGCTAGGAGCCCATCTCTTCTAGGTTCTGGACAGAATTGCTATTTCAGAATGGGGATAAGAAACAGAGTGATAAGGAGACACTGCGTTCTTCTTGGTAGGGGATGAGATGGCAGGGATAAGTTCTCTTCATGAGGGAAACCCACAGAAAAGTGAACTCTGTGGGTGTGTTTGTTTAACTACAAAGCAGACATTTACTACAAATACATAGAGTATTTAGTATGTGGAATGCATTGCATCTTTTTATGAAAAGGATTATAAAGGGGATGTGGATAGGGTGAAAATTGGAGATTAGGGGGTGTACTTAGTATAACAGTCACTTTACCTTACAGTTCTATGTCAGATGCAACAGTGGACTCAATGGGGAATAGAGAGGGTATTTGGCACCTGGTTTCAAGTATAAATAGGAGATGGGGTCACTTTATGTTTTCAATTGTATTACAAGTTATTGAAGAGGAGGAGGGGAATGTTAGCTGCTGCTTGGAATTCTCAGCAATGTCTAGGAAAGTATTCTGTACAGAATGGGCACACAGCAAATCTCTGATAAAAAATGAACTGAGGAATTGGTAAAAGAATGATCAGGAATATCTCATTTATTTGGATTCTTTAGGGAATTATGTTGGGTTGGATGATTTTTTCAATTAACCAAGGCTTCCTCTCATACATATGAGGTCCTCCTGTTTTAATCATTCTATATAAACATAATTTTGGTACATCAGTCATGTTCTTTTTTTCTTACATGTATTCTATTGAACATAATTTTACCCTTTCTAGGAAGTAGCACTGATTATTTTACTGTGTACAACTGTGACTTTGGGGCTTTTGAAGGGTGAGCTGTTTGCTCCCCCTGCCACCATGGTGATTTTTTTTTACTCAGTGCTTCCTCTGTCTCCTTCCTTCCCTTACCTGTCACTACGAGTGCAAGTCTACTGTGAGCCAGACGTGCTCTAGGGACCTGGAAACAACAGTGAACAAAACAGATGTGGTTCCTTCCCTTATGGGGCTTCCAGCCTAATCTGGAATTCAAACAAAACAAGCAAATAATTACACTCTGAGGTGCGTTCTAAGAAGATAACGGCTCTATTTGTAGAGAATAGCATTAGAGGAGACGTGGGGATTCCCGTAGAAGGGAGCACTGTGAAGGCTTCGCTGCGGGGTGACAAGGAAGCCCTATCCTGAAAAAGGAGGAAAGCCAACTGTGGGGGGAGCACCTTGCTCCTTTCATGGATCCCTCCCACCCCACTTTCCCCTCACTCTCATTGCCAAAGTCTGCCAGCAAATATCAGACACCCATATTTGTTAAATCATTAATCTCATGTTCAGAGAAAACAGAGATCTCTTTCCCTTAAGGGGATTTCAGTCCTTTCTTAGGTTAACACATATCATTTTTATGGCAGCTATTTTATTCACTCTTCATCTCACTTTGGAAAAAACATACAAAGCACTGAGCACCAGGGGAATAAAAAAAATAATACATGGTCCCTCTACTTTTTTTTTGTATTAGTCAAGGTTTCAGAGAGCAGGCAGTGAGCAAATGGCTAAATCTGGATTAAACGGGGGATCAGAAAGGAAGCCAGGAAGAGTCCATCCACGACAATGGCTTCCTCCTCGAAGGCTAGCTGGCGAGTGAAGCCCAGTACACCAGGCTCTATTTTTTTTTTCCCCATAGACTTTGGCCACTTTTCTCAGCATCTCAAAGCCTCTGCTTTTCTTCTCTATAAAAGGTACCTGATAAGTTGTTGTGAGAATACAAAATAATGCATTGTAAGTCATCTAGCATAATGACCTACACGAGATGGGCATTTAGTAAATGCAGGTTTTATTTTAATTAGAGCAATGATTTACAGACTTTCTCTCATCTATTTGATGGCAGCAAAGAACCTCTGGGCCATTAACTCTCCTATTATCACTTGATACTGCAAATACATAGGACAAAAGGGAAGGATAGTGTTCTATGGACAAGACTCAATTCACAGCCATGATCAGTTAAGTAGCTACTTCATACCTGACACCCACATCCACCCATCTCCAATATGGGAAGCTCACATGGAGCAGAAAAGATCTGGGACCATATCTGAGACCCCATTTCTTTTTTTTTAATATGTATTTTATTGATTTTTTACAGAGAGGAAGGGAGAGGGATAGAGAGCTAGAAACATCGATGAGAGAGAAACATTGATCAGCTGCCTCCTGCACACTCCCCACTGGGGATGTGCCCGCAACCAAGGTATATGCCCTTGACCGGAATCGAACCTGGAACCCTTGAGTCTGCAGGCTGACACTCTATCCACTGAGCCAAACCGGTCAGGGCTGAGACCCCATCCCTCTCTGGCTTTATTGAAGTATAACTCACATACAGCATTGTGTGAGTTTAAGGTGTATACACTGTTGATCTGATACACATATATTGCAAAATGATTGTAACCATAGCATTAGCTAGCATCTCTATCACATAATTACTGTTTCTTTTATATAGTGAGAACATTTAGGATCTATTCTCTTAGCAACTTTCAAGTATTTAAGACATAATTATTAATTATAACCACTATACTGTACATTAAACTTATTCATCTTATAACTGGAAGTTTGTGTCCTTTGACCAACATCTTCCCACCCACCCCAGACCCCACAGCTTCTGGTAACCACAATTATAATCTCTATTTCTGTGAGTTTGGCTTTTTTTGATCCCACATACACAGTATTTGTCTTTCTCTGTCTGACTTATTTTACTTAGCATAACGTTCTTTAGGTGCATCAATTAGTTGTCACAAATGGCAGGATTCCCCTTTTTCTTTTTTTTAAAACATATTTTATTGATTTTTTACAGAGAGGAAGAGAGGGATAGAGAGTTAGAAACATCAATGAGAGAGAAACATCAATCGGCTGCCTCCTGCACACCTCCTACTGGGGATGTGTCCGCAACCAAGGTACATGCCCTTGACTGGAATCGAACCTGGGACCTTTCAGTCTGCAGGCCGATGCTCTATCCACTGAGCCAAACCGGTTAGGGCAATTCCCCTCTTTCTTATGGCTGAATTATACATATATATACCACATCTTCTTTATGCACTCCTGTTCACTAACACTTAGGTTGTTTCCATATCTTGGCTCTTGTGAATGAATATGGGAGTACAATTATCTCTTTGAGATCCCATTTTCATTACTTTGGATATACACCCAGTAGTGGGATTGCTGGATCATATGGTAGTTTTATTTTTAATTTTTTAAAAGGAATTTCCATACTGTTTTCCATAGTGGCTGCACCAATTTACATTCCCACCAACAGTGCATAAGGGCTCTGATAACCCATTTTCTTTTTAAAAATGTATTTTTATTGATTTTAGAGAGGAAGGGAGAGGGAGAGATAGAAACATCAATAATGAGAAAGAATCATTGATCGGCTGCCTCCTGCACACCTCCTACTGGGGATCAAGCCCAACACCCAGGCATGTGCCCTGACCGGGAATCGAACCGTGACCTCCTGGTTCATAGGTCAATGCTCAACCACTGAGCATGCCAGCTGGGCTCATATTCTTAAGCTGTATTGCCACCTACAAACTTAGAGGAAAACTGAGCTTGTAAGAGTCATTTCAGCTGAGTGCTATGCTGCTACCTACTCCCCATCAGTTTTTTCATAACTACTTGTTAGCCCCCAGTCTGGGAGAAGGAGAATAAAAAGCCTGGAATGTTCTTTCTTGGCATGATAATTGCTCATTAGAACCCCGTTTTGTGATAATTAGACAATTCATTATGCTGAGCACTTCATTAGAAGCATGTAAAAATTCTGACAACTTAAATATGTTGCACCGAATATCAAAACGGAGCTGATTTAGAGCTTTACTGTTTCTTGAGGGCATTTTCTAATTAATACAAGTCCAAGAAGCCAGAAAAAGGGAGAAACTCTATATTTTCTTTTGGGGGCTCATTATGAAGATGTGTTTGAAAAAAGAAACCAAAACATCATTTTGTAATAGGAAGCTTTCTTTAGAACACAAAGAAAAATAGCTCATAAACTTGAAATAGCCACAGTAGGGCCACATCCGTCCTTACACATACAAATAGCTCAGAATTGTGTACAATTAATACTAAGCCAGATATTTTTGTAGTGCTGGTAGGGACTTCTGGGTAAAGATAACAGATTGCACATTTTCATGTATCTCCCTTTTCTCTTGAAAGCCTAGGAAAATGATAGGAATGGGAACTTAAAAGGAGTATAAGCCCACAAGGATAATGAAAATGAAGGAGGAAATGAGTGACACAATCCTGGAAGCTGGAAGGACAAGGCAACTGTCCCTGCAGACCCACGAAAGAAGAATCCCAAGCTGACAGAGTGAGAAGTCAGAGTAAACTTATTGTACCTCCGCACCCCCCAAACACTCAGGAATTGGTGGGTCCAGTAATTGGGGGTAAAGGTGGGACTATAAAAGGATCAGCCAAGCATCTGCCCAGGACAGTGACACTGGCCAGTGGAAGGACTGTCCCTCATCCCCACTGACAATAAGTGCGAAGGTTTTTACCTCTGGAGAGGGTGAAGCAGAGGGTCTCTGGATTGAAAGACTCTAGAAGTAGTTGATGGCAAGTATATCATAATACAACAAGGATGTCAAATAAACATCTTCATAGCTAATGATGAGGCCCACCCTTCCTCCAAGTCTTCCGAGGCTAACAAAATCCTGGCAGCCAGGCCTAGACCCAGAGCATGAGATTGGAAGACCCTTCTTTGAGGAATCTGACAAGCACCTAAGGATAAATGACCTCAGGGAGTCCCCAAGAAAACAGCCGGTCAGGGTAGTGGTTCTCAACATCTGGTCTCCAACCTTCAGTATCCACATCACATAGGAACTTGCCAAAAATGCACATTCTTGCACCTGCTCCAGACCTATGGCATCAGAACCACTGGGAGTGGGGCCCTGAGACCTGTGTGCCCCTCCCTCCAGTACACACTAGAATTGAGGACCTTTGATGTTCAGCAAAACTCACCATGTACACAAATTTTCCCTTTCTTATAAATATGAGTAGACATCAAGGATGAGTAGATATCAGAAGAAAGAAAACAAAGTGAAAGAAAACTATCTTGGAGGAAAAAGAGACTATGCAGGAAAAAAATAAACTTGGAAAATAGCTAATATTAATACTCTGGGAGAGGTAAGAAAAATATTTCTTCCATGAAACAAGATGTTGCTACTTTTTTTTTTTAAAGAAGGGGTTCTTTAGAAAACAACAAAAGTGAACTTCCAAAAATTAAAAAATAGCGTAGTAGAAACGAAGAATTCAATAAAAACTAAAAAGTAAAGCAAAAAGACAAAAACATAGAAAATAGGAGAGAGAGAGAGAGAGAGAGAGAGAGAGAGATCTGAGAATTAGTCTAGGACAGAGATTTTCAAGTGGTGTGCCACGAGAGACACACTGGTTCACCTCAAGAATTTTTAAAACATGCAATACCTGACTATTTAGTTAGGGGCACTGACCTCTTTTCCCTTAGATTGTCAAGTAAAAACATGACAATAGCCAACACAACAATAGCCATCCGGTGTGACTAAATCAATATTACATCTATGTTTTTTGTCAGATTGAAAAATAAATATATTTTTTGTTGTTCCGCAGAATTTTAGGAATTTGTTTATGTGTGCCATGAGATGAGAAAGGTTGAAAATCACTGGTCTAGAAGAGTGATTGAGGACTGCGCATCCATGAGAATGAACATCCAAGTAATCAGAGTTCCAGACAAAGGCAGCAGAAAGGAGGAAATACTCAGTGGCAGCTGAGCAACGTTTCCCAGCGCTGAAGACACACATTCCCAGACTGAAAGGGCCTGCCTGGTGCCCAGCCAGTGGACGGAAATAGATTCATCTCAAGACAGGTCATTGTCAGATTTCAGAATGTGGAAATAAAGAGAGGATCCTGCAAATTTCTGGAAAGAAAAGCCAGGCACATAGTAAGGATTGAAAACCAGAGTGGCTTCCGACTTCTGAGGAGCAACCATGGAACAGGTTTCAAGAGCCTTAAGGAAGATGATTTCCAAAGTAGAATTCTATACCCTGGTAGACAATTAACCAAATGTGGCTACACACAGGATAATTAAATGTCAGGGCAGCATAGAAGCATTTAAAAACAGACAAGTTTTCAAGGTCTCGGGTTGAGAAGTTAAACCTTGTAATAAGAATTAGATAGTGGTCACTGTGGAAGCATCAACTTCTGGTTCAAAGTCACTCATCAGAGAAGTACATAAACCAAGGACTTTGCCATGATTGCTGCTTTGTTCCTCTGCACCTATTCTCGTCTCTCTTCCATCCACACCCCACCTGTGACCAGACTTCTCTCTCCTGCAGACTTGTCTCCTCAGCTCACACCCTCGTCTTCAAAATTCTAAGCAAACCTTTGTTCTCAACGAGGTGTCATCTTGCCTGAGCTCTAGAATTTCTATCAGGAGAAGCTTGAGCTAGAAATCTGGTTGTGGGGAGGAAGGAGGCCAGCCCTGAGGTTTTGTCTTGAAGCTACACTTGAAAATAAGCAATTTCTTAAGATCTTAGATTTCATGTCACTTTAAATAATGAATTTCAAGATGATTTTACATATATATATATATATATATATATATATATATATATATATATATTTTTAGTTAAAAACTATTTCCCGATCCTCTTAAATGTCTTTCATCATTTTCATTTGGGGCAGATCAAAGTACTGATGGAGATTGGGGCTGTGGGCCCAAGGCCCTCCCTTGGCCACCCTTGGCCCTGAGTCCTGGGATGATGGCTCTGAGTCCTGGACTGAAGGACTCTAGAGATAGTTGATGGCAAGTATATTGTAATAGGGGATCAAATAAACATTTTTATAGCTAACGATGACAGGAACATTCTTCCCAGGAGGTAACTTGGTGGCTGTTTGGATGTGCCTTCTTGATCCTAGGAATGTATCACCTCAGGTCTGACCAGCCCGAAGTCTCTCTCAGTGAGCCCCCCTCCCCCTTGGAAGCTGCTCCCATACGCTGCCCAGTGAGCTCCTTAGAGACATCTTGCTGCAACACTGCTTTCCCAAAGAACCGCTCTTAAAGAGATTTACGCAAAGATCCCTGGCTTTGCCAGGTCTGGTGTTCTGGGTAACAGCACAATGACACACTGCTTTCTTTCTCAGCTTCATTGGGCTGAGCCTTAAAACAGGACCCAGACCCTCTGACTTTTTGGTGAACTTTCAGTACAGCATGATGATTCAGAGCTTGGGCCTTGGGGTAAGACAACTATGGGTTTGAATCCTGGCTCTGCAAGCTACCTGGAGAATGGGATAATTAACCTATGTCAACTAGTGGTTCTGAGGATTAAATGAGAGAATGGATGGAGGAAATAAGAACATTAAATCCTCAGGCAATGACAGATCAATAATAAAATGAACCAGAACTTTCTAAGAGTTTCATTCTAGGAAAAGCACTGCTAGTATTGTCCTCTCAACTAAGGTATCTAGGAAACAGGCGAAAAATCCCTAAATTCCTTTATTATATTCTCCCCCTGTCCTTTTCCTTCTCCCCATATTGGCCTGGGGACATATCTACAAATGAAATTCAATTACAGCTTCAGCTCTAAATACCCCATAGCCTGGAATATAAGAAAACTACCACACCACATGGTTACAGAAAATTTAAAAGACAAAATGAAGCACAATATAAAATTTCCTCTTCTTTTTCTAGAAGTGTGTCCCTAATTTGTCTCGAACTTTCTCCAGTGGGTATAGTAAGAACAATGATAATAGGCTTTATTAGTCAAGCACTATGTGCCAGGTCTCTTCCAAGAATTTTACTAAGATTATCTCATTTTACCCTAGGAGGTAAATACATTTGTTAGCCCCTTTTTGAAGATAAGAAAACAGGCTGAGGGATAACTAATTTGAAGATAGACAGAAGCTCAATGGATAGAATATCCCAACAGTCTGGGTTCTTGAAAACATACTGGTCAGCTTTGTACTGTAGGAACTTGTATTGACTCCACCCTTCTTGGCCTCCATAGCTTCTAGAAAAAGTGTGGGAAATGGTTAGTTGTCTACATCTAGTCTGATGTAGCTAGCAGGAAACTTTCTACATGCCCAGGGATGTTTCTCTATCCTCTGCCTGAACATATAAAGTTTCTTAGCAGGAGTTTGGGAACTCTGAGGGGAGAGGCTGTCAGGGCTCAGTAGAACTCTCTGCCTTAACCTTCTCATCTCCCTATGCTCCAAACCTGTCAGAGGCAAGGACAGGGCCTCAGGTTCTCTTATCTTCCCCAAAGGGGTTGCATAGCAAAAGCAATGATTCCAGCCCTGCCAATCTCATTTACTCACTTTTTTCTTTTCCATAAAACCTTCAGTTCCCTCTTTGTAAGATTATTCTCAACAGGAAGAAGACTGGACTAGATGCAAAGTCTCAAACAACTCTGAAATTCTGTGGTTCTATTGTTGTATACCATATTGTAAAATGAAAGATAAAAGTATGCATCATCATAGGTTTTAAGGGAATCCAGAAATGCCATTTAATATTAGTACTTTCCTGCAATCCCTTTTAGGCATTCACAATTGAAGGAGAAATCCACTAGGCTGAGGAGAAATTGAAGGAGAAATGACCTTGAGCTGAACTTGTTCAGGCCCTTCTGTGATTGGCTGAGAGCTCCCCTTTGACCACTGTCATCTAGCCCATCCCCCAAAGGTCTATAAAGCGCAGAGGGGACATCCCAGTTGTGGGAAACTGTTTATTGCCTTCACTATCTGATAAGCATAGACAGAGAACCGCGCCCCCCCCCCCGCCCCCCAAGGCTGGGTGCCTTTGAAGTCCTAGCAAAGGTCTGAGCTAGGCACCACCTCTGTTTGTCCAGACAGTGGTAGCTGAAACTACTCCCCCATTTATTATTATGTAAATCCTTGCTGATGGGCTAGTCTGCCTGTTAATGGGGGGGTCGCCTGCCTAAGGGCTATGCTATGGGTGCATCCCAGATCAATAAAAGCTTGGTGAGGCCTGAGCACGGGAGGAAGTCCTTCCCCTTGAGTTGGACTTACTCGCCTGGTCCCCCAATATTTACAATTATCTCTTGTCTTTTCATTTTCATTTGTGTGCTGTTCCGCTTCCAGTTCCTGAACCCTCATCCACGCGGGACATGGAAGGAAACACTCAATACCCAGTAGAACATGAACTTGGAAATCAAAGCTGCCATGATCAACTTCCAACTCGGCTCCTGACTGCCAATGTCATCTAATCTCTCAGTTTTCTCACCTGCGAAGTGGAGGTAATGCCATCCTCCTCATAGGGCTGCATTGGGAATAGAATGATCCACAAATGAACCAGCACCACCCACGATGGACTGGTCACTTCTGTGGTGTGAGGACTCATGGGTCTGAGGACCACCTGGCTAGAACATAACAGGGGACATTGAAGGACCACAATGGTCTGCATGGGTGACTTTAAGTTTTCTGAGGCTCCAAATGTATAGCATAGGTCTCTAAGCAGTCCTGTCAATTTCCCATCTTTGCTTCATGTTTTTCTGGTCTTACAGACTACCAACCAAGTAATTGAAAACCTATAAGTAAACATTAGAAGCAAGCCCAGAATCGATCAACTTTCAGGTTTCCCTCAGTGAGTTTTCAGTGTGTAATTTTATTCATGCATCCCCTGAGGAATGGCCTCTCCCCGGATCTCTAAGGAGGATAGCATTTGCAGAGCGAACATGCCAAACCTACAAAATTCATAAAATTTCCATGCAAGTAAGAGGGGGGAGGACAAATGGCTGCCAAGCCTGTGCATTTACTGAATCCATGCCAACCCCAGGCCACAGAGCCCTGTACACTTAGATGCTTCGGTTGGATTGCGTGAGTATTGACATAGTCTTGGAAACTGAGACCCTTCAAAGGAGTGGAAAGAAAACATAAGTTTAGAGGAACGTTCACATACAGGTTTCCCTTGGGTGCAGCTGCCTAACTGAATTAGCATCAAACTGTTGCCCTGGAATAGGGTCGTGAGAGTTGGTTTTCCTGCCTCACACAATGAGCACAGTCAATAAGGATGTTGCCTGGTTTTCATTTGGAAGAAATTTACATTTGATCCCACCCTCACCCCCAAAACTTCTACCCTCCTATCTGCTTGACTCTATCCTTCTGAGGCCCTATTTGCAAAAATACCTCCACTGGTCTTTCCCTTGGCGACTTGATTATAAAATTATTCTCCCTCAACCTTTCTTCTATCCCTGCTAAAAACTCCCATTCTGGAGTTCAGAGTGGTATCATTCGGAGTTTGGAGGGAAGAAGCTCAGTGAACTAATTCACATTAAAAAAACAACAGCCGATAAATCTCAACAGTTTTTTACAAATTCAAGTATCGCAGTTATATATACAATTTCAGGGGTTTAAAGTTAACCTCTTGAATAGCAGCATTTCATTCACTAAGACCAAGAGCAAAAAAGTTTCACAGTGTGAGAGTTACCTCTCTTCCCTGTGCTCTTTAATCTGATAGTAAGGGAAAGGTTCCATCTGGGAATAGCAGATGATACTGCTAATCCCGAAACATTCAGAGATCCACAGTCAGAATAGATGATAATCACGAAAGCCTCTGTGGACACATAGAATGGGCTGTAACCCATATAGCGTTCCTGAATTCCAAGTCCCTATCCTGTTGCTTCCTGCACTAGGGACTCTCAGGGATGAGCCTCCCACCCCTACTCATTCTCCTTTCCCTGCGCCCAGTGCCAAGCAAGGAACTTCTTTTGTCCTTTGGGAGTTTGGGGGAAAGGAGCACCCCTTGATGTTGGAGTTTTGACATTTGAATAATAAATGTCAAAACGTATCAAAGGCTTACTATGTGTTGCCACTGTTCTAAATGCTTTTAATTCATTCATTCAACAAGAATTTATTGAGTTTTTGTTGATTGAATGCCAATGTTGTATGCTAAACCAATATACTGATGATACATTTAAATTAAAAAAAAGACTTTTTCTGCTGTATTAAGCTAAAATTAATAAGTTAAAACGTAACAGGAATAAATGTAGAGCCATTTACTCAGTTTCCAAATAATGAGCAGGGGCAAGAGGGAAGATACTTGTTTTAACCGCAGTTCAAATGAGAAAGACTTGGGAGCTTTAGTTTACAACTCGGTAAGAGCCAAAGGAAGCACATACTAAAGAGTCGATGCGAAATTAGACTGTTTTAATAGAGTAGCTTCTAGATCGAGGCTGGGCATCATTACGCTCTGCTCTTAGGTGATTAAACCTCACCTGGGGTATTGGAGTTGATAATTAGGTGTCACATTTTAAGAGGGACATTAATATACTAGACCATGCTCAGAGGATAGAGGACATGAGGGGCTAGAAGTCTAAATGCCATGGTATATTATGACTTTAAAGAACTCAGAATGTTTAGCTAAAAGAATCAATCAAAAGTGACACTGAGATTGATTAGATGATGCTTTGACATCATCAAAATTGTATGCCTATGAAGCAATGTCATACTGTAGTACCAAAGGACATGAAATAGTCAAAGGTGGTATCCCAGGCATCGAAGTCCTTGCCCCCATCACCAGAAGGGATTTAGGGTGTAAATTAGAATGCTCTGCATACCATTGCTCTTGAAAAACAAGGGGTTTAAGTGTATCCTTACCCAAAAATGAAGACCATACATATGCTATTTTCCCAAATAATCATGGTCTGGTCAAATGTTAGTTAATTCCACCCATAGATCCATACATTTTTTTTTTTTTGCTATTGCTCCAAAACATTAACAAAAATTTTGACTACAATAAAAGCAATAAATAAATAATTTCTTCTCGCTCGACAATGCTTTACAAATATCCACTCACAGAGCAACTTATTCTCTCGGGTACAGAGTCTTTAATCATGTATGAATTTACCAAACCATATTTCATGAAATTACCATATTTTTCTGTGTATAAGACACCCCCATCTATAAGACGCCCGTTTTTCCAACCCCAAATTAAGAAATCAATATTTTAAACATAAAACAGAACACATTTTTATTTAGTAATTAATGCAGGTAATGTTCACCTACCAGTACTATGATCTTATGCAGCATATCACTCTATTCAGCCTCTGTTGTATCACTGCTCTCTTCATCACTATTAGTTCCAGACAATTTCTTCAACTTCTATTGTATCACTGCTGTCTTCTGACTCACTGTCTATATATGTGAGATCATCCTCATAAACTGGTGGCATTTTCTGAGCTAACTTTGTTCGTGTTCTCATGGCCAACCCTTCTCTCCTCATGAAACTGAAGCACCATTTTGCCTTTCCTGTAAAATCAACAATGTTCTTTTCGCTGGCAAACATTCTTGCCTGACACTGAATAAGCTTGGTTGACATACATAAGCCACTCTGGCACTGCTCCATAATCCAAGTCTTAAGCCTCTGCTCCAAGTTTGCCCATTTTGCTGGTTTTCCTGTTAAGGCCTTCTTCATTTTTGGCATCTTAAGGAGTTGTTTTTCCTGTTTTCTCTACTGTCTGATCATACAGTCAGTTGGGGGAGGTCCAACTTGTCTCTCTGCAGCTCTATTTCCATGCTCTTTTGCATAGCTGATTACATTCAGTTTGAATTTTGCAGAGTAAGACAATTGCTTACCAGTATTTATCTTTTTATTTTTTGACATCTTTATGGGCTCAGAACGCTCAGGTCCCTGTTGCATCTGTGCACCCTCCACCTCCACCTTCACCTCCAATTACCGCATCAGCTGACGTCAGTAATCAGTAAGGCTCCCTTCTCAGCTGAGTTCCATGTATAAGATGCCCCTCGATTTTCAGTCTAAAGATTTCAGGAAAAAATAGCGTCTTATACACAGAAAAATACGGTAATATATTTCTACATCTTTTAAGGAACTTTATCAATTTCCCTTACACACTAGGTTACTAACACTATGAAAAAATAATGAGGTTATTAATATTGTACAACTTGCTTTTGTGAACCCTCAGATCCTTATTTTCTAAAAAACCTCAATATTTAATATTCAATATTATAATTTTACCAGGAAACAACAATCCTCCAGTTTCCACTTTTGGAATGCACTTTTTTGATATTTGGGAGATCTTGTTCCGCCATAATCTCAAAGAGTATGACCAGGTTCTGGGACCCACCTCTAAGTTCTTTCCGGGCTTTGTGATGTCACATCTGGAATGCAGAGGGAAAAACCAGTGTAGAAGAGGCAGCTTCGTGGGGGCAGGCAGGTTCAGTTGGTGGTAGTTGCTAGAGGTAGAATTCTTGAACCTTATCCAGGCTCAGCAAGAAGTTGTGCCACCATGCAGTGGCGATGTCTGTCCTTGGCCAACGAGAAGAGCAACTGTGTGGGAACTCAGAATTTCTGAACTAGAGCTAGGTGTTTTCTCACTCTTTCTTTACCATCCTGAGCTACATATGCCTTCTCTATTTTATCCCTTGCATTTTGAAGACTTTGCATTGCGATAAAATTGAAGGGAAATTAGATGTGATCACTTCTATTGGTTATTAGTTGTGTCACTTTGGACAAGTTGTTTAACCCTATTTTATAAAGTTCAATGTCCTCAGGTGTAAAATTTTGCTTAGACTAAATTTACATAATTGTGACTATTTATACCATTTTAGTCCCCTTAACAGTCCTCTTCCTGTCTATGGGTTTAAACAAAGGCACTTATTACTCTTTTTTAAAAATTGTATTGGCATAGCTTGTTTTTCTTTTTGAGATATAATTGACACATAACATTGTATTAATCCAAAGTATGTAACATAATGATTTGACATATGTGTATATTGTGATATGATTGCTACAATAGGTTTAGTTAATGTCACCTCACATAGACAACAAGAGTGGCGATGTGGAGAAAAGGGAGCCCTTGTGCACTGATGGTGGGAATGTAAATTGGTGCTGCCACTATGGAAACCAGTATGGGGGATCCTGGAAAAAAAAAGGAATAGAATCACCACATGATCCAGCAATCCCATTTCTGGGTATATATTTAAACAAACAAAAGCATTCTCTGGAAATATATGGGCACCCTCATGTTTACTGCAGCTTTGCTCACAATAGCCAAGACATAGACAACTAAGTGTCCATCCACAGATGAATGGCTACTCTTTTTTTAAAAAAATATAAAGTCCCTTCCTTTAAAAATCCCTCTAGACTCACTTACACTCACAGTGCTGTACAGCCAACACTTGACTTCATATCAGACTCTTGCCCCGCCTTATCCTCTGGACTTGAAACCTGAGGTTGTCCTCTGCTCCCCCTGACATCTTTTGCCAGGAATGTGGTGGGAGTTCCCTGTGCTTTCTGCCCACAGTCTGAAGCCAATCCCTGTTCACTCCTGTCCTGTCACCCCACCCAGGCTGGACAACGAAACTTCCTAGAGCAGGAAGGTCACAGAGTGACATTCAACTGGCAATCACATGAGTGAACGCTCTTAAAAACCTGGAAACAGTTCCATCATTGCAAAATATTCTCAATCCTAAAATGCAATCTATTTTAAGGCAGCATAAATTCAAAAAAAAATTTTCAGGGGAAAAATACAATAAATATGCACTTGGATTTACAAGGTATTGGATTTTAGAAACATTAAAATGCTCTGGGTTTCTTTAGCTTTGGGGAAAGGCAGTGTTATATGTGTACATTTCGCTGCCCACCCGCCACTTCCTTGTGTAGCTGGTTAGTGAAAAGGCTGGGTTGGGTGGGATGAAATCAAGAAATAGCTTTGTGTTTCTCCCACCACAGCCACCCACACATGCTGGGTGTCATCTTGGGCAGATCCGACAGCACTCTGGTCATTTTCAAGTATTAGAAAGTCCAGCATAATCCAAATAAAACTTCACTCTCTCATCGGACAGAACGGTCTCCCTTCTCTTCCACCCCCCACCCCAGGTCAGGTCAGACCTGCTCTTCCTTCTCCCCCCACCACCCCCCACTCTCTCTGTTATTTCTGGTTTCCCCAGGGCCAAGGCCAGGGAATGGGGCCTGGGCTCTCTGCTTTTCTCTGAGTTTTGTAATGCTCCCACCCATTGCCGACATGCATACATTGGAAAATTCTTATGGGATCCTTTGTAGACTTATTATGTACACTTCCCACCACCATCGCTCCCCCAGTAACTCCCCAACACACTCTCCCCGACGCATATGGACTCTACACTATTCCCAAACAAGGCTCACGCACTCTTAGGTGACCTCTTGGACCCTTCCTCTCCGAGGTTTGCGAAGGGCTCCTTTCACCCAAGCAGGCAGCCCTCTAGGCTGTGGTCCTTTCCAAGCTGGGGTTTGCAGGGCATTCCTACTCCTGCCATCTCCCCTCTCCCAGCCATCAGGGGGAGCTTCGGCCAGCCCCCTGCCTTCAGGCTACCTCAGGGGGGAGTCAAGCCCCCATCTCATGACCAGGAAACCCAAAGCCACATTTCAAGTTCTCCTTCCTGTGCCCGTCCAGCCACAGTGAGAGGAGAGGAAGGCAGGAAGGCGAGAGAGTTTGGTAGATGAGCCAGGACCTGGCCAGCAAGTGAGGTGTCAGCTTCCCTTTCTAAAAATAACTTTAACCTCCCCTTGTGGTTCTCCAGGGCCTTTCTCCACTTATCCTGCGTGGCTGTGGAGAGGTGGGGAGGGGCAGGGAAGCCACGATGCTCTCTAGTCCTACACATTCTCTTCAGGGGAATCTTTGCTCTATCCTAGGAGCCACCAGCCTCCGCATATGCACAGGGGTTGCTGGGCATGCTTGGCTTCCTCTAAGTTCAAGGGGGATGTGGCCAGCCCCTTCCTTCAAAATGTGAACAGTTCTTATCATCCATTATCCTCGGGTTGGAGGCTTTGGCAAAAATAGAACAGGGAAGGAGTCTCGTTCTACTTGTCACACTTGTTCCATTCAACAAGCTTGGAGTGTGTGCTATGTGCCAGACACTGAGCTAAATGCTGGGATTACACAGGTGAGTGAAACCTAATCCACGGCCTCAAAGGAGCACAGCTCCTGGCAGAGCTCAACCTGGATGAACTAAAGGTCGGAGGGAGGGGGTGTGTGAAGGGCACAGGCTCAGAAGCCTGGATGCCTGGTGTGAATTCCCACTTCGCCACTTATTAGCTGTCTGACTTTGGACAAGTTTTCTTAACTCTCTGCACCTCCATTTCCCCACCTGGAGAATGGGATGATAATAGTATCGAGCGGTTGTGTTGATCAAACAAGTTCAAATATAAGTACACAGAACAGAGCCCCGCATGGAGAGGAGTCTATTCGCACCAAACACAAAACCTGGTGCTGTCCTTGCTGTTCGACACACTTCAGCTCGTCCTGGCCTTTGCCTTTCCTTCAGGTCCAGGCTCCTGCTCTGCACGGGCTTCTGGACAAAGTCCCCTCCTTCCAGCGTGTGATCATGTCATCCTACCGTCACACAACTGCGTCCGCCCTGAGATCACACAGCTTCCGTTACAGGCCTCCCTGTCTTTTCCACCAGAGCATTTGCATCATTCTGCTGTTCAGAGTGCCTCACATCCGTCTTCCCTTTCAGTGTCTCACGTGGGTACGTTTGAAATGCGCACACACCCCCATTTGAAGTCTTCTTTCTAAAAATACAAGGGACATGTCTAATTATATCCAGCGTTCCCTTCACAACACTTACTATAGGGTCAGAGCTGTGGTCCTTGTGTTGCTTCCTCCCCCTCCTAAGAAATGAACTCAGGAGTAAAATCAAGTCAAAATCTAGCACAATGAGATTTCTAGAAGCTCTCCTATTAGAAGTGACTTTTCAGTTCTCTCCTACCTTTATGACCATTTCCTAAGTAGTAACCGTAAGGGGATATTAGCGTGACACGCCTCCTGTATTGAAATTTGGGTGAGGTCCCGAAGCTGAGAGCTACCCTAAAGGGGGTGCTAGATCATCTGTGTCGGGGTGGCAAAGGGGTGGCCCAAAGCTGCTTCTGTCACCCACCCCAAAGGTTGGAAAGAGGAGACTAGGAATTTCATAGGAGGTTGAAGCAACGGGTGGCAAGGATGCGTTTGAAGAGAGTTGGCAGTGGCTGGGATTTCCCACCACTCCCGCCCTCACTCCAGCCCCCTGGCCTGGGAGGAGGGGAGTGGTGTCTCCCTTAGGCAAAGCGAGAGAGACTTCGGATCCACTCAGAGAGCTTCATCTGTGTGGCCGGAATTGGGTGGGTGCAGGCTGGCATCCGCCTCCCATCGGAGAGAAAAGACTGTGGCTGGAGTGGCCCCTGCCAGGGAGCAGAGTGAAGACACGGGGCTTGGGAGGGGATGGGACTGTGACATGGGTGTACCAGGGGCTATGGGTGGGAGGGTGAGGCCAGCTGGAATGACTTTGACTTATTTCAAAGACCTGGGGGTTGGAGGGCCCGTCATGTTAAGCGAGGTGCCAAGGGAAGACCCACAAAAGTGCGGCACAGGAGAAAGAATCCGCCTGACCCTCATTGCAGGGGTGACCCCCTGGCTCCTTCCCTGCCTTCTACCTCCCTCCCGCTCTGGGGGAGTCTGAACTGGGGAGAAGGGGTGAAAACAGTGATGAGCAGCTACGACTGCCGGCCTCATGGCTGGCTCCTCACCATGTATCAGGCCCCATCTGGCGGGAAGAAAGGAGTTTAAATTGCATGACAAATCTGAACTCTGGATTGAACTGGACATTTTTATTGCCTGAAAAATGAGGCTATTTGTTAATTCCATGAGAGCTGACAGATTTCTTACGCAAGAAGCATTTGACTTAACACAGAAAAAATGATGTAATAGCTTTCTGCCTCCCTCATCTGAGTCCAGATCGTGTAATGAAACAGTGACTCGCTAATAAGAAAGGGCATCCAATGTCCGCTGTCAAGCTGGCCTGTAGACACACAGGATGATCTGGTTGCCGTGTGGGGAGCACGATTCTTGCACTTAGAGGTTCCTATATAGGAGGAAACCACCCCCTGGAGTGAGGGCCTTTTAATCCTGTCTCCTCCTACTTTCACCCGCATGCTTGGTCATTCATCATCAGGAGTAACAGACGCTGCAGGCCCAAGGTGAATTCCTCAGCAAATAGCTGAGCACATGGAGACAACAGACATGGGACTTATTTGGCAGAGACTGAACCCAGGAAGTGAGAGGGAAGCTTAGCTGTTCCAGGTGGAATCCATCCCTACAGTGGGGGCCACGGAGGCAAGCAGGTGAGCAAGCGCTCAGGGGGCGGGGCTCCTGGGGTGGAGGTGGAGTCTGTGTAGGAAGGAGGTCTGAAAACTGAGAGGGGCTCCCGTGTAGGGTTGGCAGGTTAATGAATGAAAATACAAGACACCTAGTTCTTTGTTGTGTCTGGTCACCCTCCTCTGAAAGGGCTGCTGGACCAGGGAATGAGGAAGAGTATCTTGAGCCGTGTTGTGGCCGGTAGAGTCACTCAACATTAAAGAGAACAAAGCCCTGTGGAAATAGATTGCTCTCTATGTGAATATGAGAGAGAGGAAACATTACAAACACTAAGATGTATCAATGATTATCCCCAGAAAACAAAGTTATGTGGAAGAAATACTGCGTGCTTTGGTGATGGAAAGGAACTAGAGGTGGCAAATTTACATTACCTGCTGTAAAGACTTATGGCTTAGATATAAATGACTCTGAGGGAAGTCATATAACAATGTAAAGCCTATTAAAAAGTAAGTGCATTCGGTCTTTAATTTAATTCTGAGTCAAATAACCAGGTTAAATTTATCCCTTGTGTGACACGTAATTTTAACATTTTATTATACACAGCTGACAATTCCATTTACATGGTAAGAGTCTGTTTGGCACAATTAATTTTAATGATATTTACTATTTGCTATGTACTCCTACAAGGTGGAACATCTTGACAAATGTATTCAAGTTATTTCAAACCACTTTCAGAGCCTTGTTAGAGGCAAGAGCGAACTCGCAACATGGGGCCTTTTGGAAAATGGACAGACACAGAGCTGATCTGCAGCAGGAACATGATTTTCATGTCAACAAATTCGTGGGCAAGAGAGGGGTCTTGCTGTCCTCTACAGGGTCCTCATCAAGGGCCTCTCCTAGCCTTAGCCACACAATGATGGCCCGCACCAGACATGTTCTTAGAGCAAAATAAAGCTCTCCACCTCCCCAATAGTTAATGGTCTAAGAGCTGGGGATTGGGCACGAAGTGCCTCAGTTGCTCCCATCCTCCCCCACTCCACCCCCAGTCAGATGAGCTGCAAGCATTTTGAGAAATGATGCTGAACACCTTCAGTATAACAGGTAATAGGGTATCGATGAATCAATCAAGAAACATTTCCGAATGCAAGTACGCATGCTGCTGGAGTTCAGGAGAGAGCTGGCATGAATCTTGCAGACCTAAAGGGAACCCAAATCCCAGGTGGGTAAAGAGGTTTACTCAAGACCAACGAGACAGAGAGATGTTCCTGGGACCTGGATTGGAAAAACTGGAAACAGTGCAAAAGGAATACAACAAAAATTGTCTTCCATCCTTGTCCCCCCACAAAAGTTCCCTTCTTAAGGGCCAACCACTGATACCAGTTTCTAGAGTATATCTTTCCAGAGATATTGCATGTGGAGACCAGCAAAAGTAGCTACATGTGTACTCCACAGATGCAGCATATGAGGCACTTACCGCACCTTGCTATTTCAGGCATACTCCTTCTAAAACACCATCCTGCAAAAAATACTTTAATAGATTCCAGTGTCTGCAGAACAAGGCCCAGCCTCTTCCAGGTGTAGAACACCCTAACTTCACAAATGAGCATCCTGCTTGGCAGTGCTCCCTTCCCCTACTCCCTCCTCCTGCTCACCCCACCCAGGTCTCCACCTCAGCAGGTCTCCAGGTCCATGAGTCTCACTCCTGCTGATTCCTTGGTCTGAAGACACTTGCTTCCCCTCCTCTGCTTGTCAAAATCATCCTCATCTTCAAAGACTCAATTCCACATGGCACTTCGGCTGGGAAGCCTCCTCCAAATTTCTCTGTCATGTTGACTGTCTGTCCTCTCTAAGGACCCTCCTTGGCAAGTTCAATATCCCTCTGTGGGTGGTTCATTTATTTTATGAGCACCCTTGAAATAGCATACGGTGTGTGGTAGGGACCAGTGAGACCACAAGAAGCAACAGTCTCGGCCCTCAAAGAACTTAGGGTCCAGCAGGGGAAAGTGATGCATTCAGCAGTCGTGGATGATGAGTACAAGGTGGCGTGACACACAGAAAAGAGCCCTTCCCGCAGAGTGGACGGGACCCACAGGGGAGGTTCCTGGAGGAGGTGGAACCTAAGCCAATGCCAGAAGTTCTAGAAGGACGAGCCATACCAGGAGTCATGGAGAATGGAGATGTCTCCAAGGAGCCAGGCCACACCAAGAGAAAAGCAAGGTCAAGTTCAGAAGCACCAGGGCTCCATCAATAAGGCAGGAAGTGAGAGCTGTGTGGACAGAGTCAGGTAACGAACATGAGACCAAGTCTTCTGTAAATTATAAAGTGCCCATCAAACAATAGGTGTAGGAGGGTAAGACAAATGAACGTGTACTTCTAAGTTTTGTAAATTTAAAGTAACAGATAATCCTCATTCACTTATAAGTGTCACCATAAATTTTTTTAATTGAGTGTTTTACACTGAACTTTCCAATTCTTATTAAAAGTGGCAAAGCAAGTTGTAAATGAGAAAAAGAAAACAGCAGGTGTAAGAGTGAGTGATTCAACAAATCTGGCAACTGGAGAGTCATAATCTTTGACTCCTGAGGTGCAGCAGCCTCTGAAGATTGACAGATAATTCGGGGAAGGCCAAGGAGCGTCACTCAACATGTTTGCCCTTCGTTGTGGATATTTACAAGGGGCTTCCAGGAAATATTAGTGAAGCCCTCTGTAAATCCGGGTTCTAATCAAGAATACTCAGAAGACAGGGATTAGCCTACATTGAGGTCTTACTCTGCTTCCAACTTATCTTAAGTGCTTTACATGTTAGAATCTATTTATTCCCAACCACTTACAGGGTGGGTATACTATTACTATGCCCATTTTATGGAGGAGGAAACTGAGGCACTGAGAGGGTGAGAGGCTTTCCCAGCACCACAGCACGTGCTCACCGTAAAGGCAGAGTTAAAATGGCAGCAGCTCGTCAGAGCCCATATTCCTAACCACTGGGACCACTGCCTCTTCCAGCTGCAGTGGGCAGGCATTTGGCAAACAGGCTGCCAGACCTGGGAATCCAGGGCTCACATTCCAGAGACAGAGTCCTGGAAATCGAGGACAGATGGACAGTAGGCAGAGTACAGGTGGCCTGGCCTTGGCACCCACCCCGAGGCAGCCACTGTCTGGAAAGAACAATTTGGGGAGTTTAACTAACAGCTCACTTGCAGGAGTGCCAGGCAAAGAGGAAGTCCACGGGTGAATGACTTGGGGGTGAAAATCAGAATCGAGGTGCCTTCAGTGCCATCTTTCAAGCTGCTATGAATAGCAACAGGCAGAGCTGAACTTGCCGGTTCTTGGCAGGAGAGCAGTCAAGATTAATTACACAGATGGATCACTCTGCTCAGAAAAAGCCAGTGGATGGTTTGATGTAGTGACTTCTGCAACCATAAAACCTGGAGATGTATGGCTCTCTCTGCTGATCGGGGCCCCGAAGAGATTGACCTCACATATAAAGTGAAAATGATATGCATGCATTTCACCAGGTGGGGGAAACTCCTCGTGCTACTTGCAAGTAGTGATCTGGTGCCCACGATGCTGGATTCAAAAGTCAAACTGGAAAAGTTCTATTGAAAAACAACCCAGGGAACTGAATGGTGGAGAAGCGCTGGATTCTGACATGAAGAAGATTAGAATTTGATGTCTGTGTCTTGAAAAGATCCCTGAATACATGAGCTTTAAGGAGACGGGGAGGTTGGGGTTCCAGTTATTGTATAGTCAGGATATGTCTTCAGAGTAAATGCATGTCCAGGCTGTCAACCCGGCTGAAAAGTTGGTGACCTCTTCCTCCCGGGGACGGGGAGAGCGAGGCCAGTTGGGGTTTGTGGGCCAGGCTGTTGTCCTCTGGCCGGCGCCCCTGACTGCCCCGTCAGCCCTCCTCACTGGTCCTATGCGTGCGCTGCTTTTCTGTGAGGCTCCCGGTGATGGTTGTAGGGAGGTCACCGCAGCAGCTGGAAAAGCACCACTTTGAGTGTGAAGAAAGGTGTGGAAGTCACAGGTCTGCTACTGGCCAATGATCCGATGTTGGGTGAGTCCATGTTCCTGTGCCTCAGTTTATTCATTGGTGAAATGGGACATTATCCCCCACAGAGATGTAGTGAGATTGAGATGGTGATTTCTGAGAGTGTCTATAGGCTGCAGGCACCTGGAATGATGGCTTCCCTAGCTAGCAGTGTTTGCGGCATAATTTACCTGATATCCTTCTACTTCTGGTCCTTCACATACTCTTTTTGTTTTGTTTTACTATTTTTATTGCACTAAAATATACACACATAACATTACCATTTTTAAGTGTATAATTCAGGGGCATTAAATGTATTCACAGTGTTGTACAATCATCACCACTATCCATTTCCAGAGCTTTCCATCATCTCAAACTGAGACTCTGTACCCATCCTATATAATAAAAGGGTAATATGCAAATAGACCAAATGGCAGAACAACCAATCAAATCGTAATAGGCTAATGATATGCTAAGGTTGCTCAACCACTCGCTATGACATGCAGTGACCACCAGGGGGCAGTCAACTGGTCAACCAGTTGCTATGATGTACACTGACCACCAGGGGGCAGATGCTCCAACCGGTAGGTTAGCTTGCTTCTGGGGTCTGGCCGATCAGGACTGAAATGGGCTGGACATGCCCTGGAGCCCTCCCGCGGTCCCTTCCAGCCTAATCGTGCACTGGTGGGGTCCCTTGGCCTGGCCTGTACCCTCTTGCAATCCAGGACCTCTCAGGGGATGTCAGAGAGCCAATTTCAGCCTGATCCTGCAGGCCACTCCCCTTGGGAGGGCACCAGAAACAGGGCTCATGGCTGGTGAGCACTGCTATAGCAGAGTGAGCCTCTCCCTATTAGAACTGATTGGGTGCGAGCCCACGGCAGGCACAGTGGGGCCAGGATGAGCAGGAGTGGCAGGTAAGAGCTGCAGGTGGCATTGGACTGCGGGTTTCGGCCCCATCCCTGCAGGCCACCCAGCGAGACCCACCCATGCACAAATTCATGCACCAGGCCTCTAGTTAAATAATAACTCTTCATCATCCCCTGCTCTCCACCCCTGGTAACCTCTATTCTACTTTCTGTTTCTATAATTTGCCTATTCTAGATATTTCATCAAGTGGAATCATATAACATGTATTGTTTTATGTTTGGCTTATTTCACTTAGCATAATATTTTTAAGGATATGTTGTAACGTGTGTCAGAATTTCCTTCCGTTTAAGGCTGAATAATATTCCATTGTATGTGTATACCACATTTTGTTTATGTATTTATTCATCTGTTGGTTGTTGTTTCTGCCTTTGGACAATTGTGAACAATGCTGCTATGTAGCAGGAGAATGGGTTTGAAACAAGGGCAGGCATTTGTAAGAAGCTGTCTTTGTTGCAGTCACTGAACAGCATAGTCACTTGATCAGCCCGTGAGATTTGAATGCAACAAAACAAGTGTCAAGAAAACCTGATTAGAGAAGCCCCGAGTACTCACATGGTCCTTACGCTGTGATAACCTCCTACAGAAATGTCACATGCAGGCTGTGTGTGACGGCAGATGCTGCTGACTTGAAATTTGAGAGCCAGGCAGGAGTGTGAGCATTTGATTTCAATCTGAGAAAATTCCAGAAGACTGAATTCAGAGGATTTGTGAACACCATCGCATCCATACAATTGGATTTCATCAACAAACTCAGACTTATTTTCTAGCCCAAACTGGGTCATTCCAAGTATATTAAAGGGCAGAGAGAAATAGATGGAAATGGTGGTTAGAATGCAATTCAGAGATACAGTTTCCACGTGCCTGTTTATTTTACGCTGGTTAATGCTCAAGCCTCAGGAGTCCAAAACCAAACTGGACTGGTGAACAGTATCACTTCCTAAAGCCACGTTCTATTCCATATCCTGTACACCCTCCAAAGCCACACAAAGGAGCAAGACCCACCTTGTGCACTTCTATCAGGGACAGAGCATGTTTTCTAAGTTTGGGGTGAAGAGTTGCAGGAGGAGCTCCCCAATCTTCATGAACATCACCGCAGTGTCTGAGATGATGGATGGAAAATAAGTCTAAATACTACTAAACTTTCTGTAACTTGGGGCCCAATGAACCTTGTTTCCGTTCTGTCTGTATTCTTGGTGCTCTACTGCATTTAATATTTAACTATTATTGTTATGTACATTGAAGTACTTCACAGAAGTATTTAATGTCTTAAGTATATGTAAAGTCTGTCCACATAGGGACTGTTAGGTTCAGAAGGATCCTATTGGGGCCTGCAAGCACCTTAGTTGTGTCCAGGTTCCTGTGCAAATACAGCAAGATGCCAGGATCTTACAAGGAAGCAGAAGGCTGAAGACTACTGGTCACCCTGCAACCCAGGTAAGGAAAGGGGATTCAACTGGTGCTTGAGCCATGACTCTGGGCCTTCATGGGAAACCTTCCCCAACTCTGACATCTTCTCTCCTTGCCCAGGGCTCAGCAACCTGGACTGCAATTCCACCTTCTCACCCTGGGTCCTGCTGTAACCCCACCAACAAGTGCATATTCAACCCCGTCCCATCAGCCTAGTCCTGTCTCAGATGAATCCCCCCTCAGGGGCTCAGCAAGGAGAACCTAACTCCTTCAGCATCTTTCAGAATGATCTGTAATAACACAGGCATCTTAAAGGAAGGAGCAAGGCATCAGTGAAGCTTAAAATGAAATTAAACACAATCCTGCCACAAAGCACCCAGCTCGTTGAGATCACAGTCCAAAAACTAATGCGGGACTCAGTGCAGCTGCTAAAGGAGGTGATGGGAAACAGAAGCTATGCAAACAACTACCCAAAAGGGGTTGTTGAGGGAACTTTTTAAAAATTGAGATATAATTGACATAGAACATTGTATTCATTTTAGGCGTACTAAACTGATTTATGTATATATTACAATAAAATGATCACCACCGTAAGTTTAGTTAACATCCATCACCTCATACAGTTACAGTTTTTTCTCTTGTGATGAGAACTTTTAAGAGCTACTCTCTTGGCAACTTTCATGCCGGAGGCCGGTCCATCCTTGCTGCTTGACGCAGTCGCTGCAGGAAAGAAACATCTGCACAGCATGTGTTTCAGTGGACCTGGCGTATGTAGCATACTGTTTTTAATATGTTTGCTCCCTTTAGCGCCATGTGTTTTAACCAAGGTCACCTCTCCGAGAAAGGTTGTTTCCCCAGGTGGGGATCTTTCCCTGAGGTTAGGGAGGGGATACAACCCCTTAATTAAGTGCCAGGCGGGTAATTAAGCTACATGGTCTTTACTCCCTGGAATGGAGATGAGAAACACCTTAACCCTTGTAATAGAAATTGACGGGATTGGAATCGGCTGGTATAAATACGGATGTAATAAGACAATAAATGTCAGATCCTCATCAGTTCCTGACCAGAACTCCGACCAGAACTTTGGCTGGAGATCCTGGCTATAGGTCCTGACTGGGCTGCTGACCAACTGAAGGCTGTCTTCGTGTCATTCCTTCTTCGCCAACTCCGTCCACACCTTTGGGGACCCCTGGACCTGCTGGGATTGGACCCCAGCACTTTCAGGTAAACAGTACATACAGTATTGTTAACTATGATCACATCCCAAGACTTATCTTATAACTAGAAGTTTGCACCTTTGACCCCTTCACTCAATTTTCCTCCTCCTCACCCGCTGCCTTTTTGAGGGAACTTTTCAGGGGGTAGGAGATTGGACAAGGTGACCTTCCAACTGTGGGATTTAATAATCACAAAGCGGGTCCAGTCTGGCGCCTGGTGCCTGCCGAGGGCCCGGCCCTGTGGGGAGGGCCTGCCCAGCTCTGTCCATGTGGGTATTTCAGAGGTGAAGGGTCAGCGCAGCCCTGAGGCTGCAGATCTGCAACCACGCTCACTAGGCAGTTTATTTGTTAGAGAGATCTCCAACTGGTGACTGTCTGCACCTTTCTCTCTACAAATTCTGAATTCAGGTGGAGAAACTGGGTGTTACATATGAGCCCCGCAATTTCCAAGCTTTAGCATTTAGAGCAGTGGTTCTCAACCTTCCTAATGCCGCGACCCTTTAATACAGTTTCTCATGTTGTGATAACCCCCAACCATAAAATTATTTTCGTTGCTACTTCATAACTGTAATTTTGCTACTGTTATGAATTGTAATGTAAATATCTGATATGCAAAGGGGTCGGGACCCACAGGTTGAGAACCGCTGATTTAGAGGAAATCCTTTACCCTCCTTTATTCTAACCACTCACAATCCAACACAAGGACACACACACACACACACACACACACACACACACACACACACTCCCGCCTCGTGTTTTAAAGCATCCAACCTCTGCTCTCTTCCTCTCGAGGTCCCAGGAGCCTTTTAACACATCAAGCTGGATTATCTGGCCTGAAAGGGCTCCTGGCTGCCTTCCACCGAGGGGAGACATATCATTGATGAGGTGCCAGGGATCCTGTCCTGGCTCAGATAATGTGGGGGTGTCTCTTCTACCATGTGGACAGATAGACGTCACGGAACCCATCCTCCATGGAAGACCCCAGGGCTCTCAGAAGCCACCTGCTCTTTGTCAGGTCTGTCCTCACTTCCATTCAAGATTCCTGCGGCCACTTTCCAGGAGCCTGGCTCTGCCCAGTAGGATTGGATGGTCATTTATAACACAGAACCATTTGCTAGCACGAAACTGCCCCTGAGGAAACAAAACTGTCTCCAAAGCCAGGTCAATGTCAGGTCAGATAAGCACAGCCTGGAATTTTCAAGTATGTGCAGTGGCTGGTCCCGCAATCTCATCTCTCGTGTGCAAGGCTGGGCGCACTGATGATTTCCTGACAGGTGCCAGGAGCCGGGGCTCTGCTGGAGATAGGAGGGAATGCTGAGTATGTCCGCATGATGGTGGTGGAGGAGAATTCACTCCCGTGAACACGTGGTTCCTGACCCGTGACTGCTCTCATTCAGCTGCTAGAGCCCAAGGGGGCCCAGAAAGGGGCCTTAGCTTAGCTCTCCAAGTTCTCCAACACCGAGAATTGCTGAAGGTCTTCCAAATACACTTATTGACATTTACATGGAAACTCAGTTAAGGGGTCACACAGGGTGGCCAGGTGCACTTGTGCAGGGTGTGGGTGATGACACCCGGAGCTGTGCAGTGCCCAACCACTGAGGCACATGGCTGACTGCATGTCCCCACAGAGTGGCTTTATGGGGCTCTTTTGCCGCAGTCTGGGTTTGGTCACCAGCTTCAGAGGTTTGGCCATCTCATTTGTGAATACTAGAGCCTTTCTCAGGAAAATCAGTGTGAGCCAAAGTGGTTGAGGAAGGTTTTTGGAGAAAGGGGATTTGAGATGCATAGAAAATATGGTGATCTTCAGAGAATCAAAGAAGTATTTAATATGCACCTTTTCATCCAGTGCCTCCAAATGTTCCCAATGTGCTGGATTTAATGGTGGAGGCTGGAGAAACATGAAATACATTCTCTAGTCTTAAATGGCTTAGAGTCTAGTTGGTGAAGTAGAACATACAGGAAGAGAGAGTGATCAATACTAGCCAATATCCAATTAGGGGCTAAATGATGTCCCATTATCTTTCAGTGCTGTAGACTCTCAGAGGACGAGAGATCAGTAATGGGGAGGATGGTCAGGAAAGGCTTCCTGCAGGAGCTGGGACTTGAGATGTACCTCGGAGGATGCAGGGGTCAGATGGAGGTTATCCCATCAGTAAATGTGTAGAACAGGGAGAGGACATGGTGTGTTCAGGGGTTGGGAACAGTGGAGCAGACACAGATGCTGGCCAGCCTCAGTCGCATTTTCATATTTGGGATTTGGTACAAGCTGGATCCCTCAAAGCTACCCAAAGAATTTGGAATCAAGGTTGCTACTCCGTGAGTTAAACTGTACAACTTATTCACAAGCTCTGCAAACTCATCGAAGAGAGACTGCCTCCAGCCCTGCAGGACTCAGTAATACCAGGGGCTTGGAAATGTTGTTTCTTCACCTAAAGATACTGCCTTTGGGGAAGGGATAGTAGGCCACAGAGCTACTACCATGGGGGGAGTGTCGCCTATGCCTATCTCAGCATTATCCAGGGAGAATGTGCCCCAACCCAGGTTGCCCACTCTGAGGGGCTGGTATAGATCTCATTTGAATCACAGAAGCCTGTGTGAGCACGGCTAAGGTGGGTTGTTCTCCTGCCTTCCTGACCACCCATTACTGGCTGAGCCATGCATTTTGTCCCACCTGAATGTACACTCTGTCTTAAACTCTGAGAGTCTGTCTGCATACCTGCAGCCAGGGTTTGGGTGACGCTAGATCCAGGCTGGGGTGGCACCTGGCAAGACAAGGTCTCAGCCATTGTATGTTGTTGCACTGAAGGTCACCTTTCCCACCCATGGAAAGTTACCCTCCGGACCTTGCCACTGTTGTCTATCGAGAGGCAGGCTTTAGCATAAGGTGGACCTGGGCATGAGTTCTGGAGCTGTCACTTCTGAGCTGTCCCTGCAGGCAACACCTCCCCTAAGCTTTCTAGGCCTCCACTTCCTCATCTATAAGTTAGGGGGTGTAAGACCACCCACCATACAGAACTATTGTGAGTCTTCAGTGCCATCATCCACTGAAAATGCAAAGCACGTAGAATAGGAGTTATAAGCAGGTTCTTTGGAATCAGACCATGTGACCTTGACCAGTTTCATTCTCTAAACTGCAGTTTGTTTTTCTCTATAATAGAGATAATCATGTGAACCTCATGAGCTCTTTGTGGGGATTAAGCCAGATGGTATTAGGTGCTTATATGTTATTATTAACATTAGCAGTGTGTTAACAGTAGTAATTTTAAAATATTGTTATCACAGTAACTGGTGCACGGAGAGTACTCAATCACTGTCATCTTCCACAAGGCCATGGCTTACAGCCCTCTGTTTCTCTCCCAGGTATCAGGCTAGGTCCACATCTACGAACTACAAAATCAGAGCAGGGTTTGTGGCCTGATCAAATCAACCAACTGAAGATGGAAAATATTTGGGGGGAAATGTTACATTGTTGCTGACATGTACTCTATAGTTAGGCCCAGGATGGCTGCATTTGTACTGAACTTGTACAGACTTTTTTGGTCATTATTTCCTAAACAATACAGTATAACAGCTCCTTACATAGCATTTACATTCTATTAAATATTATAAGTAATCTAGAAATAATTTAAAGTATAGGGGAAGATGTACATGGGTTATATGCAAGTACTACAGCAGTTTGTATAAGGGACTTGAGCATCAGTGGATTTCGGTATCCACGGGAGGTTCTGGAACCCACCCCCCAGATACCGAGGGAGGACTGTCCTATCTACCAAGGCAGCCAGAGGCCTCAGCATCTCCAGTTACATCCCTTTCTCTCAGCCCCACCACACGGGTCATCCTGATCTAATTCCTTAATCCTGCCAAGACCTGTGATAAACTCTTACTCTAGGGTGGCATTTAACAACTTGCAACACAAAAAAAAATCTGCAAGACTCTCCCATTAGCAGATATTTTGACAACAGCTCTTTTCCCAAAGGACAGCTCAGAGGACGCCTACGCTAAGCGGAAGTAGCTCTCCAGCAGAAAATCACTCTACACCGCACAGCCCATCGGGTGATCAGTGTTTCCAGGAGCTTGGCTTAGCGTGCTCAGTCCTGCGGCCACCGACTGTTCACATGCAGGCTGTCAGCCCCTTGTTTGTATGGGATGGTCCAGGTGATTCCTCAGAGGACGGCGACCTCCCACCCTTTGTGAACCGATGCTCGAATGCTCTCCGACCTCTCAGGCCTTTATCCTGTGCAGCCATCGCTGGAATCTACAAAGTAAGGCTCTGCGCTCAGAGCCGCCGCCAAGTTGAAACCTTTCGTACATTCAATTTCTGAAATTCTCCCTTCGGTTCCCGCCACCTACCGTCTATTACTCAATTACTCTCTATCCTTTTTAGGTAGTGATTTTAATGCAACTCAACAGGTGCCATAATTTACTCCTCCGAGGAGGCTGCCGTTCTGTGATGATGAGAACCACTGTATTCCCACTTAATCATATTCGCTGGGATTCGGGGCAGCCTCCAGGTGAAAGGAGAAGGTATAACTGTGCAGTGTTGCTCTTGTTTGTTTTGATTGTAGCTCATTCTTGCCCATTTAGATTCCAGAAAATCAAGACTGTTCAATGGTGTCAAGGGCACAGCGGGAAAGCCGCAAAGAGGCTATAATGACTTAGGGCAGTGATGGCGAACCTATGACACATGTGTCAGAGGTGACATGCGAACTCATTTTTTTGGTTGATTTTTCTTTGTTAAATGGCATTTAAATAAACAAAATAAATATCAAAAATATAAATCTTTGTTTTACTATGGTTGCAAATATCAAAAAATTTCTATATGTGACACGGCACCAGAGTTAAGTTAGGGTTTTTCAAAATGCTGACATGCCGAGCTCAAAAGGTTCGCCATCACTGATTAGGGGGCAAAAACAAGTTCAGATGTAACAAGGGATGATTTTAGAAGCTTCCCCTTTAGTTAGACAAAATGTGCTACAAGCCCAGAAGAAAGATTAATGACCTAAAACAGCCCCAACTTAGTAGAGCCACGATTCGCTGATAAGGGAAGGGAGGGATAAAGAGAATAGTAAAACCCCCGATAAGTCTAAAATGTATTTAGGTTTGTCTATGAAATACAGTCATGCCCAGAAGCACAGACCTCGGTCCCCAGAGTCACAGAGTAACATTTGTTGCTTCAAGAGGCTCCCTCCCGACTAGGAACACGTCACTGGCCGAGAATCAGGCTCGTGGAGCTGCGAGGAGAGGATTCAGGAGGTCTGCATATTAATTGACACCCCAGGAGGTTCCGAGGCAGGTGGTTTGTGGACCACACTTGGAGAAACTCTGAAGTCGATGACTCCAGGATTTTTCAGCTGTGAATAATATACACACTATCTCCAAACCTTGGATTCTTTGTATATCTTAGACTTCATAGCCTCTGTGGACACATGCGGGGAGAGACTGCACCATCTGTTTCTCCCCTATATATATGGATTCCACATGTGCCTCATTTACAATAGAACAACTGAACATATACGTTTTCAGTAAAATCAAATAAATACAGCGTATGGATTTGAGTATTTTCTTTCCTTCCTTGGCCCAGAAGAAGAACGTAATTTATAAAGGATGACCTGAATCACAAAGGCAGCTCCACATCTTGAGAACTAAACACAGACGTGTCCGTGTGTTTGATTTCAGGTTCCATTTCAAACAAACCCGGGGACCTTGTCCTTGCTGTCCTGAAGGCTTCTCTGTTCTTTCGGCCTCAAACCTGAGTTTGACCTCCAAAGTCTGATGTCTGGGGAGGTCTCTGAAACCCGGCCGTCATTATTGCTGAGCTCTGCCCTACCCTGCCTACGTGGAAATGAATTTTTTTCTTCTGTTGATCTTTCCCCTTCAGGGATAGCAAGTAAATTTCAACTCATGAGCCGATGGTGGGCATTTGGCAGAGGCTGACGGAAGGAGTGGGTAGAGAAGGATTCTGAGGCTCTGTAGGGGCTCCAAGTAAAGGAGGGTGATCTGGGTACCTATCGGGGAGGATGGCGCCACTTTTGTACCACATATTTGCCAGTCTAGCCTGGGCTTTCTCTTTCAAAGACCTACTCTTTTTTATACATAATGTAGAACTGGAAGAGAACTTGTTCTTTTTTTCTTTTTTGGATTCCACATGTAAGGTAATACCATGCAGTGTTTTATTTCGCTGTCCAGCTAATTTCACTTAGCATAATGCCTTCCAGCATCATTCATGCTATTGCAACTGGTGGAATTTTCTTTAAAATTTCATTATATATATATCACATTTTCTTTATCCACTCATCTATAGATGGATACTTAGGTATCCATTTTGCTGAATGATGTAAATGGCATTCTCAAGGTTTTGGTAGCTTATCAGAGATGTCCTACTTTACCTGGATTCTTTCACCTTCTAATCAATGTATAGATTTGTCAAGTTTGCTGATATGAATAGTGCTTCAATGTATATGGGAGTGCAGATATCTCTTCAAGATAGTAATTTCATTTCCTTTGGATATATACCTAGAAGTTGGGTCATATAATACATATGGGTCATATAATAGTTCTATTTTTAATTTTTTGAGGAACCTCCATACTGCTTTCCATAGTGGCTGTATCAGTTTACATTCATACCAAGAGTGTATGAGGATTCCATTCCTTCATATTTTCACCAATATTTATCATCTCTTCTTTTTTTTTTATAGTAGCCATCCTGACAGGTATGAGGTGATATCTGATTGTGGTTTTGATTTGCATTTCTTTGATAATTAGTGCTGTTGAGCACCTACCTTTTTATGTATCTGTATATCTTCAGATGGACATTTGTATATCTTCTTTAGAAAAATGTCTATCCAGGTCCTTTGCCCATTTTTAAATCAGATTATTATTATTATTACTAGAGGTCCAGTGCACAAAATTCATGCGTGGGTAAGGTCCCTACGCCTGGCTGGCAATCAGGGCTGATCAGGGCCTTCCAGTTGCTGGCGGGGGGCCTCCCTTTCACAACTGCCGGCTGCCAGCAGGGGCCTTCATTCATTTCACGCTGACCCCTGGTGGTCAGCTCACGTCATAGCAAGCAATCGGTCTCCAGGTTGAACTCCCGCAGGGACAATTTGCATATTAGGCTTTTATATAGATAGATTTTGCTATTGAGTTATATGAGTTCCTTATATAGTTTAGATAATAGTCCCTTACCAAATATATGGTTGACAATATATTTTCATTTTGTTACTTGCTTTCTTTGCTGTGCAGAAGCTTTTTAGTTTGATATAGTCCCACTTGTTTATTTCTGCTTTTGTTGCCTATACTTTTGGTATCATATTAAAAAAGTCATTGCCATGACCAATGTCAAAGAGCTTTTTCTTTATGTTTTCTTTAGGAGTTTTATTAGGTGCATTTTTCCATGTCTTACATTTAAGTCTTTAATCCATTTCAAGTTAATGTTTGTGAGTGATGAAAATGGTATTCTCTAGGCTTTGATAGCTTATGAGAGATGCCCTATTCTAGCTGGATTCTTTGACCTTCTAATCAATAGATTTGTTAAGTTTTCTGATTTTAAAGTTATATATACTCATAAACCAACATCTAAAAAACACCTTTACCCTCATGAAGTGTGTACCTCGTCCTTCAATTGGGAGGAAACCCAATGGAAACAGAGAGCTTGAGTAAAATGGAAATAAATATTATGCACATCCAGCATTCAACTTCTTTGATTTCAGGCAGGCTGATTTAGTGGTCAGAATTCAGGTGATAGGAGTGGAGGGTAGCAAGAAAGACAGAGAGGAAGGGAAAATAGTTATAAGTGGGTGAAGCTGAGAGAAGCAATGAGTCCTTGGATAGTAATACTGTTCTCATAACATTTCTATTGCATTGTTTTATTGTAAAGAAGAATCAATAAAAAGATGATGCTCAAGGTTTTTAACTTAGTGAATTTCATCTAGGACCAAATCCATCTGACAGCAGCCTGCCTTTTAAAAATGCAAACACTATGCACAGATTTATTAATTTTCATGTTATGAATATTTAAATAAGGCTATCCCTTTGGAATCATTTTACATTGAGCTAATGCACTTACATTTTTAATGAAATGAGTAGTCAACCATTAAAAATAAAATATTGATGTGAATTGTTAGACTAATTGATTGGGGAAGAAAATTATTGTGTAAGCAATCAGAGATTTAAGAAAAATGAATAGAAATTGAACCACTCAATTATTGTTAGCCCTTGGCATTAAGGAAGACTCTGTCCAATCTATCTCTTTGCTTTATGAACAATCGTGTTGTTGTTTTTAAGTCTAAATAAAATTATCATTGTAAAGGAAGCCTCAGGAAGGGAATGTGAGTCAAGAAGTAATGTGATCTTCCTCAGCAGTACTTAACTGTTTAGTTCTGTTAGTGTAGGTAGCTAGACATTAATAAAGGAAGGAAGCAAAGGGGACCAGACATTATTCCACATGATCAACTAGGGAACATAAGCCTGCTTACTTCCCCAGGAAGTTACAGCTTCACACACTCCCCAGGGAACTGCCCATCAGTTCCCCTGCAGATCGATGTGGGTAGGGATAGAATGATAAAGAGGGAGGTAAGCGCATGCGCAGTAAGAGCCACCATGGGGACCACAGAGGCCTGTCAGTCTAGCCTGGGGAAAGAATGGATTGGTTCAGGAGTGGGCTTTTTTTTTTAATATATTTTACTGATTTTTTACAGAGAGGAAGGGAGAGGGATAGAGAATTAGAAACATCTATGAGAGAGAAACATCGATCAGCTGCCTCCTGCACAACCAAGGTACATGCCCCTGACCAGAATCGAACCCGGGACCCCTCAGTCTGCAGGTCGGTGCTCTATCCACTGAGCCAAACCGGTTAGGGCAGTGGTCGGCAAACTCGTTAGTCAACAGAACCAAATATCAACAGTACAACAATTGAAATTTCTTTTGAGAGCCAAATTTTTTAAACTTAAACTATATAGGTAGGTACATTGTTATTAACTTAATTAGGGTACTCCTAAGGCTTAGGAAGAGCCACACTCAAGGGGCCAAAGAGCCGCATGTGGCTCGCGAGCTGCAGTTTGCCGACCACTGGTAGGGCAAGGAGTGGGCTCTTCAGAAGCCCTAGAAAACTTGGGAAGTTGGTTGGTTAGTATAAGAAAGTGCCTAGTCCTTACTAAGCCCCAGATAATATAATCCCAGCTAACAAAACCCTTTATCTCTCCCCCTCCCCATAACATATGCTTTCCCAGTTCTTCCCATGTTCTCTTCATAGCAGCTATGTGGGGCTAGCAGCACCTGAAGTCCTGGCAGCCACAGGGACTCCAAATGCAGGGCCCCAGCCGAGGCCCAGCTGGGAAAACAACCTCAGCTAGCCAGACAGCGAGAAAGGCTGGACTGGACTAGCCTTGGAATGCCACAATGTCTGGACACTGGCCCTATTTCTAGGCCTGTTGAAGGCAAGATTGGACTTTTCTATGGCAGGACAGACAGAGGTGGGATATTGGAAACCCAAGGGCACTCCTTTGATTTTGCACCTGGTGCCACAAATACATTTTATCACCAGACCTCATCCTCCCTGTGGGTCTCCTGGAATGCTTTCCTTGGGACCCCACAAGAAACCCACTTTTACAGGCAGCACTTCCTGCTACAAAATATGGGGGTGGGGAAGTGAGATAATTTGCTTTGTAATTCAGGCTCCAAACCTGCCCTTCTCGCCGCCCCCCCTCGCCCCCCCCATTCAACATAGAATACAGTAACTCAAACTGAAGATGTCTCCCCTGAATTTCAAGATGCCTGCACTCTTATCAAGATGTGAATAAATGTAATTTTAAATCACTTTAAAGATTAGTAGTTTAAAATCCTATTGAAGTATTTTTTTTAAGTGGAAGAATTATTATGTAAAGCAAACCTTGGCATTCCTTCTAAGTATAATTTTCTGTGTTTGATTGTTTTAAAGTGAGGCATACCTTTCTTTGAGTTAAAGGTTTAGGCTTAACCACTGAAGACTGCTCAGTTTTCACATTCTTTTTAGCAGCTGAATCTATAAATGAAGAGCACAGATTCACTGTCACCCCACATTCAGTTAGGAGAGTTGATAAACAGAAAAGGCAAAAAGAGCTATAACTCATTCAAGAGGAGATTGAGTTCAGATTTCTTGCCAAAGACTTCTCACTTAGCTGTTTTATGAGGAAGGCACGTATAGGCTCAACAAAACACGAGGCCCAGCATGGTAGGTGCCAGGGCCTCAAAAAAAAACAACAACAAAAAAATGGAGAAAGTGAATTGTTGGTATTCTGTAGACAGAAATAGAGACTAGAGGAGTGAGAGCATTAAGGTATTGGAAAGAGGGTTAAAATGATGCACTAAAGAGGGGAAGCACAGGGCATGGGGGATGTGGGAAGAGCCAGGTATAGGAGAAGCAAAAACAGTGCACCAAGTGAGGAAGCAAAGACCCAGAATTTGGCAATTAGTGTCATTTAGTGCAGGGCTTTTCATGCATATAAATCCCCTGGGGAGGGGGGTTTATGGGGGGAATGAGGTCACATATGTAATACCTTAATCAATAAAGAAATTAAAGATTGAAAAAAATGCAGATTTTGAGTCAGTTCTGCATTTCTACCAAGCTCCCAGAAGAGGCCCAGGCCCGTCTTGGATGAGTTTGGCTGTTGATCCTAACCTAATCCAGATTGGCTACTCTGATCTTTGTGATAAGGAAAATGGAGAATCAGCCACCTGTGTGGCTCCTAAGGATGGGCAGACGCTGGGGTCCCGGCCATCAGACAAAGCTTTAGATGGGAGATCACAGGTTTCAACACATGTTGGCAATGTTTGCTGCCCCAACAGCCTTACCTGAAGCTGCCAGAAAGGCTATGGGAAGTTTCACCAGAGTCACAGGAAAGTCACTAAGCAAAGGCGAATGGACCCCTCAAACAAAAACAAACTTCTCTGTCAAAAGGATGACCAAGAAGACCATTAAAGCATAAAGCTCTGTTCCTGCCTCAGATGACACCTATCCAGAAATAGAAAAATTCTTTCCCTTCAATCCTCTAGATTTTGGGAGTGTTGGCCGTCTGAAGAGCAGCAGGCTCCTCCCCTTGAGTGGAGTGCCTCTCATGCTTCTCAGTGAGGAGAGGGAACTTGAAATGCTATTACACCTGCCCCCCCCCCTTTCTTCAGCCCTCTTCACCGTGGGAGTCTAGTCAGTTGCCAGCTCCTTCAAGCATCCTGTGCACTCTGGTTGTTGAATTGCCACCAGTTTGCTATGACTTAGATATTTAAATTTCTTAACACTTCGTAGTTTGTGTGTGTGTATTAGTATTTGTATTAAGCAATTCTTTATTTAAAAAAAAGGTCAACACTGCTCATCCAGGTTGCAGATTGAGTAGCAAGATTAGAAGATCCCATTTCATCTGTTGGAATGTGAAGAATGTCTGTGCCAAAGAATGAATTATTTATTAAGTGCCTGTTGTGTACCTAGCAATCTGCTAAGTACTCTGAGGAGTTTAAAAGAAGATGAGAACTGCCTTGTACAGGAGCTTAGAGTCTTATGGAGGAGATAAGACATGCAAACACAAACCCACTAGAGTAAAACAGAAGAGACTGTGTTTTAGAGAGCCTACCTGCGGCCGGAAGGCTACAGGAAGACAGAGAGGTCTATCTAGGCATGGTGGAGCTTAGGCAGGCAGAAAGGAGGGGGTGGGACCTTAAATTGAAATGAAAACAGAGGGGAAGAGTGTGGAATGCAGGTGCAAGGAACTGCAGAGACCCCTGTGGGGCCATAATATTCTATTGCAACCCCATACAGGGACAATCTTTGGGGTTGAAAAGGCTAAGTGTTGTGGCTGGATCTGAGTTCAAATGAAAGGCAGGTGTGTCTCCTAGGCATGCAGCATATGACTGGCACAGTAATGGTCATGCAGTAGGTGACTGACTCAATGAACCACAGAACCGCTACTGTGCATATACTAACATGCCCTGCTGTAGGCATTCAGGTTCTAAAACTGAGGGGGAAAATGGATTCCCATTTTTAACAGTGGGAGAAAAGCATAAATAATGTTTGTGACTTGACAATCCACTTAAAATAGTCATGTCTTACTTGCTGCTGAATGAAACAAAAAAATATTAAGGATAACATTTTCCTTCTCACTCTCCATTTTGAAGAACAACCACGTATCTTCAAACTCAGACTCTCTGGGTGTTCAAGGCCTTGAGAAGAAAACCTTGCCTGGCTTTGGGAAGATTTGGCCCACTCTAGGTTATGTTGGCGTTGCCAGAAGAGGAGGATGTCCTGTACCCACAGGTCCTGGGGCTAAATCACATGGCCACACTGTGTAAAGTGGTGATTAACAGTGGTGTCTCGGTAACTCACCCCGGGCCATGAGCAATGAGTGTGTCTGGAAAGAGGAGAAGGCTTTGCCCAGGAGGGATTGACATTTGGATGGGCCTTGAAGGACGAGGAGAAGCTGCCAGGTGGCACAGGGGTAAGGATCTCTAGAAGGAGGTGTGGCTCCAACAGAGCCATGGCTAAATCCCCGTGTTAGGGAAATGGTGTGCCATGGATTTTAGTTGAAACCTGGGGCACATGACGGGCTGTGACAGGAGGGAAACACAGGAAGGTAAACTGAGGCCAAACTAAGAGAAATCTTGAACCTTAGGCAGAAGTTTTTAGATCCCCTCCTGATTAGACAGAGGTATCCAATCATGACTTTCCCATCTTGCTTGGATCAGATCTGACTGCACACACATAACATGGGCAATTGGCTTTGGACTATGGTTAGAAAAACATGACTACTGGACCTAAAGTTCCATTAGAAATCATTGTCCTCAATCAGCTGTTCCCTGAATTGTGTGGTGATGAAGGAGTACACGGAGGCAAGTAAACCACAGGTGATTTGTGATTTCATTTCTAATGTGCTGTGTAGTTTTTGGCAAGGGGCACCTTGCCTGAACCTCAGTTTCCCCTGCTGCACTAGGAGTAATGCTTATTTTGGCATAATAAACTTAGCGGTTCTTACAATGATGGTCCCCGAGTGGTTCCTATGTGCCATTCACACACATCATCTACCTGATCTTCCAACCACCTAATGAGGTGGGCTCTGTGATCAGCCCTTTTACAGTTGAAGAAACCAAGGCTTAAAGTATTTAAATCATTGGCATGAGGACACACATGGCTAATAATTAGGGAAGCTTAATCCCAAGTCTGTCTGATCCTAAACTCTTAACCTATACCCAATTCTGCAACATCTCACACCTCCAAGATGGTCATTTTTAACCATCACCATTTTAAAGAAAACCTCCAACTCAAAATTGTTCAAAGTACTTTTAGGACATTTTGCCTCATAATCCACACACTGCTGGGAAGGAACACAGAATCACCTGATGCTGACTGATAAGACTTTAGAATACACTTGGTTCACTCTTCTCTCTTTACACAAGAAAAGAGGTAAGCAGCCAGGCTGTGGACCCCGATCACAGAGCTGGTCCTAGTAATAGCTGGTCCTGTTAAATTTCAATGTGTTTCGGTGTATTGGAGATCTGAGTTTTTGCACTCACTCATTTCTATTTCTCTACAGTCAAGAGCCATTTTCTGGCTTCCTTTATAATCCCACATTTCAGAGTGACATTGAAAATAAGTATCCTGGGGGCTTGGAGAGGCAGGGTCAGACAGGTATCTTGAAGCCGATTGACAGCTCCCAACGAAGATATGGATTTTGATGTTTCCTGGGAGGAGGTTTGGGCATATGCTGCTTCACGGAAAGTGCTAGAAAACAGTTTTCTCGTTATTAAAATGGATATAATATTCTTTAAGAGAAAAAATGTGATATTAAGTCATAAAATGCTCTTGAAAACTTAAGACCAAAATACTATCAAGAGTCTTAAAACTATATTCATACTCTTTAATTTAGTAACTTATTTCTACAAATACATTTAAAGGGAAAAATCTGAAATTCACAAAGATATGTAGACATTAATGTGCATCTCATCATTACTCATTCATGTCCTTTAAAAAAGAATAAAACTAAAACAACCTAACTGGTTAACCTCAGAGCAATACCCACAACATAGAATATTATGAAGCCATTAAATATTATTCATAAATGAATTCAATGACATGACTAAATTCTTATTATACAATCTTAAGTGGGGGGGAAAAATGATGGAGAAAACAATATAAATGACCTCAAAATGTAAAAAAAAACAATATAAATGACCTCAAAATGTAAAAAAAATCATAGAAAGTGGAGAATGCACTAAAATGCTAATAGAGTTTCCCAATTTGGGGGGGAGTGGTAAAATTATAGGATTAAGAATGATTTTGTTTTTCTGTAAACTTATCATAGTTTTCCAAGTTTTATACAAGAGAATGAGTTTCTTTTATAATTAAGGAAAAAAGAGGCACAGAAAATCTTGTATAAATAGCAAAGAGGATCTCTTTAAACACCTGCTTTATTTTCCATTTAGAGCTGTCATCCTACATTGACATAAAGCTGTATATTGACTCAGAATAGACAAGAGTAGTTTCAGCAACACAGAGAACTGGTGGAGACGGCCCTTTCCAGGGCTGTGGCTCAGAAAAGAAGACCTGTCTTCTGAGAGACCGAATGGGAGAGAGGCAGGCCACTGGTGGGTATCTTGACTTAAGATTGAAGTGATTTTCTCTGGAGAGATAAAAGATCTACAGACAACTAGTCAACGCCCTCATTTTCCTCCCTCCCCAGTTTCATTGAGGTATACTTGATATAATCTGTGTTAAGTTTAAGGTGCACTGCATGTTGGTTTGATACATTTACATATTATAAAAAGATTACCACCATTGCCTTGGCTAACATCCCATCAACCCCCTCTTGTTACCGATAAGAAAACTGAGCCCAAGGATACAGTGAGTGACCAAGACTCCCAGCTCCTGGTCGAGTTTGGTTCCACTGTCCCAGCTGCCTTTCTAGCTTTGAAATAAATGTCTGGGTGCTTTAAATAGGCATCTGCAGTTTATTATTATAATGGAAACGGTGAGCTTTCACTGTTCCTCTGCGTGGCCCCAGCAACAATGATAGGACACCAAACACTGCCAGTCCCTGTAGAAAGCACACCCCTGCTACTCTCAGCAGACTTATTTCTGAAAGGTTTTGATCCCTGGTCCAGAAGTTGACAGGCTGGCTGCCAGGATCTGTGGGGGTAATCTGCATTTCTGAAATTCTTGAAGGTGAAAGGGAGAACAGTATCCAATGGACATACCATTTTCACTAACTTGGATCAGCTCCCTGGTATAGTGGGGATATTCTTAGCCCACTTTGCAGAAATTATGCAACTCTTCCTTGGCCATGGAATAGACGAGGAGGAGGTAGCTGCACTTGAAAATGTAAGGAAAAATTGGGATGTCTGATGATAGCAAGGAGCAGAGCAAACCTCTAGACAGGATGCAGAGAATCCCATTAGGACGGAAATGTTGGGTGTGGCAATCAGTGGGAAAATGAGCTGGGGATGGAGTCTAGCTGGGGCAGAGGGAAACCTCCTCTGATTGGTACATCTGAGTACCCACTCTCCTCTTTCTAGGGAAGTGGGTGCCTTAAGCTTTCAAAACTGGGCACACATCTGGGACTGGTGGGCTCACTATCTCAGAGCTTGCACTTTCTGCACCAAACCCTGCCCCGCCATGTCTTATCGCTTGATGTGCCTACTTCCTTCTATTTCCTTTTGTAACTGAGATCCCAAAGCAACAGTGGCAATGCTGGAAGCAACATCATGTTGGTGCAGACAGAGCACAGGTGTGTCGACAGCAACCAAAAGGATGAACAATCAGGGAGGGGGGAGGAGTCTTTTCCAAGGTTCTAATACAGAGCAACCTATTGGTGGCAAAGAGGTCACCAGTGTTTTCAGCTTCCACAAGGAGAATTTGTAAGTTTCCTTTATGTTCTGTCTGAGGAACAGAAAAGCACAAGACACTGAGGACTGCAATAATTATACTGGAAAATACTTGCAATATAACTAACTGGGATTTGCAAGGTTTCATTAAAGTAAGAAAAATGAAATCTTGGACCAGCTGGACCTCATCCTGGCACAAATTGGTGCACTAGGCCTCTAGTCTATATATATAAAAGCCTAAGCAACCGTCCAACCATGCGACCATCTGACCAATAGCTATGATGTGCAATGAAAACCAGGGGGCAGATGCTCAATGCAGGAGCTGTCGAGCTACGGTGACTTGGAAACTGTGGTTCTCAGGTGACACATCTGGAACCAGAGAGGAGGGAGCCCGATTCGGGGGTGCATCACCTGAGAACCATCCTCTCACAATCCAAGACCCCTCAGGAGATGTCAGAGAGCCGGTTTCAGCCCGATCCCTGCAGGTTAGGCCAAGGGACCCTACCGGTGCATGAATCCGTGCACCAGGCCTCTAGTTATTTATAAGCCTGGTAGGTAGTGCAGTGGGGAAGTACAAGACACTGTGAGGTCATATAACAATATACACAAACTTAGGGTGCAGATCCAGATTAAATGAGATGGTGTGCATAAAGTGCTTAGTATGTTTCCTGGCACTTAGTAAGTGCTCAATGAACTGTAGCTGTTATTTTTGTTACTATTCCTGGCCTGAAAACCATGCTTCAAGGGGGCAACACCTTCAGACATGTGAACTGAGAAAGGAAGTCTATGATCCACATGCCATTCATTCATTCAGTTATGTGTTCATTAATATACTTCTTTATAGCTTATATGTATAAGGCACTGTACTCACTGATAGAGATATACAAAAATAGATAAGAATCCCTACCCTCAAGGGGCTCGGATTTTAATAAGGAAGAATAATATAAACAAATAATTGCAAAATAGTACAATAAGATATACATCATTAGCCCAAAGACCAGCAAGTTCAATTCTGCCTTGCAGGGTCCAAGAAGCCTACACTGAATAAGGGGAGGGGATTGAGTCTAGAAGGACAAGTGGCTGTTCTCCAGGGATCCTTGTTTTATTTCTGTTTGTTCCCCGGGTGTGGAGGGCTTGACAAGATGATTTATTTTTATGCTCCTATTTCCATATTTGATCTCTCAGTTCAATCACCTGAGGCATTGCCAAACACACACACACACACACACACACACACACACACACACACACACGTTGGAAAGAGTTCATTGCCCGGCTATAGCTACAGAATTTTTTGGCTATGAGAACAAACTCAGAACAGGCTTATCTCTTAACCATAAAATGGTCCATCTCCACAAGGACCGTGACTCAAAAGATAAAATGTGATCCGATCAAAATTTCAAAGAACACTCCAATTATCTGTGTATCCAAGGAGGTGAGAGATTTCTGGCTCCTGGTCCCTGGGATAGTCATGAAATGCTTGTAAGAGAATGAGGCCGGGTTCCCAGAGTGCCATTTTCCAAGCTGCCACCCCCAGGCAGAATCCCGCCCTCTCTGTCCCCTGACTGCTGGGCACAGAGCCTCAGCATCCTGGCAGCAGAATTTGTCTAAAATGCCTCACATGGGGATGAAGAAGAAAAGAATAAAAATTTGAGGAACGTTCCAAAGGCCTCCTCAGAGAGGGGCGGCGATGGTTTTGTTCCTTTAAGCCTGTCTGTGACTGAGAGACCGAGGCTGTCTCCACTCTGTAGCCTTTTCTCTGCCAGGAACTTGGGCCAAGAAGCGAAGCCCAGACTCAGGGAGTTGACTGATGGCCCAGAGAAGTGTGGAGCCATCTGATGCCTTCACATGGGCGCCTGCGTGGCCTCCTCGTGTGCACAGAACAGAGTAACTGGGTCTGCCAGGCCCACGCCCTGGAGACTCCTCTTGCCTCTGACCCTGTGGGTCACCCACACAGCAGAAGGCAAAGTCAGTTCCTGCTGACGCTGGCTGGTGCAGCCATCAATTGGAGAAGAATCAAACTTGTCCCTTTTCTAATTCGCGTCCAAAGCAAGCAAGCAAACAAACACAGCTCTAGCAAAGTAGGAAAAAAGAGTTTGTTCCTGAACAGAAGAGGGTGTGGAGGATAGCTAACCCTGGGTACTCCTCTCTCAGCTCCATTAATCTTGACAATCTGCCCATGCCTTCTCCATTCTACCCCAGAACCTGTACAATCAGAGAGAAGGCCTATTCACCAGGAAAGAGAGACTAAATGGGCAATGTGGGTTTTTTTTAATCATAAGAATATTCATGAGTGTAATGTGAATTTCATAAACCAATACATCTGATTTTTTTTCATTTGACACACTCTAACCAGAGAAGGAAGAATCCAGAAGAGTCTGTAACAGAAAGTTCCTCTCTGCAAAGGGACGCAGGTGCTTAGGGACTGCAATGTCTCTATCATAAGTTGAAAAGTCAGAAGCAGGAAAGGTAGAGGAGGAGGAACACTTCGGGGTTTAAAAAATTGAGGCTGCTTCTCGGAACGCGATGAGTATTCCCCTTTGGCTTCATGGCTCCTCCAAGGAGTGAAGACTCAGAGAGAAAAGTACAGGCAGAGTCCCTCTGGAAATTCCACAGAGTGGAAAGGCTGGTGGATTCAGGAAGGATTTCCCTCAAGATGTTAACAGTGGTTGTCTCCACGTTGCAGGAGTTTATGGAGTTTTTATATTTTTCTTGACTGTTTGAACTTTTCTTCATAATAAACCTGAGCAATTTTATAACCAGGAAAGAAATAAAATACTCATATGACCATAGTTTCCTCCTTCCAAAAACCTCAGTAAAATTAAAAAGGGAATAAACTCATAACAGTCAAGATAATTGAAGGAGGCAGTGAAGGTGAGATTCCAACACGCTTTCAGAAGATGTAAAGAAAATCAAATCCCGGAAACCATATTCCAGAGTGGCGGGGAGAGGCAAAGGGGCGGGGGTGGGGGGCCTTGCAGAGGAGAAAATTCAAATCCTACACTCTCCTCACCCATCTCTGAGTTTGGAGCCTTGGCAGCCAAACCCTGGGCACAAATATGAGCTCCCTTCTCTACAGAGGTTGACATTCTTTCTGAGATTTAGGGCTTCTAGACCCCTGGGTAGCCACCCCCAGCTTTTGACATTTGACAGCTCCCTAGCCAGACTCCTCTTTCTGCTCACACAAAGGTGAAGCCTGCCCTTCAATGCGTCCCACCAAAGGGTGCCATGGTATTGGAACGCCGTCAAAGAGTAATGAATGGAATCTATTTAACCTGAGGGCACAGACCATGCTTCATGATATTGGACCCAGAGTATAATTCTAGCTCAGTGCCTGCCTCCATATTTATAGAAAGAATTCATTAATTTATTAATAATTTCAGTTTATTAACATAAAGTTCATTAGTTTCCAACCTGCAAACCAGCCTAATGGAACACAGAGGACTTAACTATGGCTGTAGAAAAAATGTAATATGATCAACCTTGACAGTCTAAAAACAAATTCCATATGTCAGGAAATGAGAAGGATATGGGGAGAAGGGTGGAGTACTCATATCTTAATCTAATTTAGTTGGGAATCAAGAAGCACTTTCTATGTAAATTGGTACAGCCATTATGGAAAATAGTATGGAAGTTCCTCAAAAATTAAAAATAGAACTACCATATGATCCAGTAATCCCAGAAGGAAGAAAGGGAGGAAGGAAGAAAGGAAGGAAGGAAGGAAGGAAGGAAGGAAGGAAGGAAGGAAGGAAGGAAGGAAGGAAAGAAAGGAAGAGGGAGCGAGGGAGGAAGGGAATGCCAAATGCCATCAGGAGGTTACCTCTGCTATATCTAACCACTGATGTTCTATCACTATCAACCAGCACAAGGTTTCAGATGGTATAAAATCAGTCTGATTGCTTGGGTGGATTTTCTCTCTCTTTCTGAAAATGATTTGACTCTCTGACAGTCATTGCTTTTGAGTTTGAGGCATGAGGTACAGCAGCCCCTAAGTACATTGAGATCTTGTGCCCTGGACTGGCTCACTGCCTCTCTTAGTCATTGACTGTCAACCTCTTCTTGACTCTGCCTCCTACAGACTCACCCAGCGTGGACCCAGGGTTCTGCCTGGACCTTCAGTTTCTGGCCTTGTTTATCTCCACACCAGTCTCTTCATCCTGGCCTTGTTTTTCCTCCTTCTGGCCTTCAACCCAGTCAACCCAAGGTTGATCTATGACTGCCAGGCCCATTGAGCATAAGAGACAGAGCATCCTTGTTTAGCTTGGACTGCTCAGGAGATGGGTGAGCTAAGAAAATTCACTAGCAAGAAAGGCTCTGCACTAGGACCAAGAATCATGCAGTGTGTAGAGGATACAACATGGGCTTTGGGGCCAAACCAAGCTGCTCAAACCCTAGATCTGTTGCTAATTTTTTCACCTTGGTTAGAATACTTAACTCCTCTGAGCTTCTTTTATCTGTAAAGTGAGGATAATGGCATCTCCCAGAAACATGGTTTTATTAGAAAGATTAAATGAGGCCTCCCATACTTCTGACTTGCAGAAGGTACATAAGGTTAGATCCCCTCTCACCTCCAGTTTTCCTATCCTTCTGCTTCCCTTTACCTTATGTGAAGTGAAAACAATGAAATGCTTTGCAGATGATCAATGTAAGGTTAAGTAGTGCCAGGACTGATACTTTGCTGCTTTGCTGTGAGTCTTTATTATAATGATGGGTACACATTCACTTTTTGGGGGGAAAAGTCCTTTCAGGCAGCTTGCCTTAAAGGTAGGGAAGGCATCTGGGGACCACAAGGATACATTAGGACTTAGGGTCATAATGCTTTTTAAAAAATATGTATTTTTATTTATTTCAGAGAGGAAGGAAGAGGGAGAGAGAGAGAGAAATGTCAATTATGACAAAGAATCATCGATCAGCTGCCTCCTGCACGCCCCACACTGGGGATCGAGCCTGCAACCTGGGCATGTGCCCGGACTGGTTCATAGGCCAACGCTCAACCACTGAGCCATGCTGGCCAGGCCATTTTTAAATATTAAAATTAGAAGGAACTTAGAGGCTATCCAGCTGTCGTTTATGGAGGAGGAATTTGACACCCATAGAAGTTAAGTTGCCTGATTCAATGTCACATACCAGGTCTATGCACTTCCTTAAATAAACATTTTAAAAATCACAGGCATTTTAAAAGTATTTTTTAAAATGTGAAAACATTAAATGACTCTGTAGTTAAATGCCGCTACATGGTAAGAGAAAATTTTGCCTGGGCATCAAAACTACTTATAGCCCTGGCTGGTGTGGGTCAGCTGGCTGAGCATAGTCTGGTGCACCGAAAGGTCACAGGCTCAATTCTTGGTCAGGACGAATACCCGGGGTGCGGGTTCAATCCCAGGTCAGGGTGAATACAGGGGTGTAACCAATGAATGTTTCTCTCTCACATTGATGTTTCTCTCTCTCTCCCCCTTCTCTCTCTCAAATCAATAAAAACACATATTTTTTATAAAAAGCTACTTGTAGATGGTGAATTTGTAAAAGAGTATCTATTAAATGTAGAAGACGTGATACATTCCAAACAGAAACAACCAGAAATCCTGTTGTTTAGTGTTTTATAAAGATGATTAAAAATACACAGCACAAGTTATATAAGAAATTTAAATAATTTCTAGTGTTTTCTTGTGTCTGATGAGTTAGTATATTAAATGCACTATATGGTATATATATTTTTTGTGTGGAGTTTATTAGGATTGATGAAATAGAAGACCATTAGGATACAATACCATATGACAAACATGATATCAGGAAGTGACTTATTTTTTTGGATGCCAGAGAGTCTTGATAGTTTGAACATTGACTGGTCAATATTAGTCAGCGTGGTCACAGGCTATGATTTGTGATCTAGTTAGTGTTAATGTCAAACTTTTTAGGAAACTTAGTGAGGCGACATTTATAAGGGCATAAATTTATGCCTGTTTGTTTCATTATTTGCCAGCAATTGGTTAGGAGTAAAAGGTTAGGATTGTGAAATGTCAGGGATGTAGTAGATAACACTGGCACCAAATATGCTTATGTGGCTTGAACTCCTGATAGTGATACTCTAAAGCAGAGGTACCATTTTCTGCTGTATTTCGTGGGCTTTGGATGAATCAACTTAGGTGCTTTTGAGTTGGAAATGGCTTTTGAATTGTTGGAAGAAATTGCCTTGTTTATATGATCCAAGGAAAAATCTCCGTGACAACTCACAAAAAACTAGACTTGGAATCTTTCTTTTCAAGAGTGTCCATGAGTTAGGAGGTATCTACACACTGTAGTTAAAAAATGTAAGAGTCAATTCACTCATTTCTAAAAAAATTACCTCAAAGATACTCATTTTCTGGGCATGATCTGGCTCACCTAACTATACTGAAATGAGTTTTCCAGAAAGGAAAGTTATAGCCTGAACTTCATTCTCAAAATTGTAGATTTGAAGACTGGATTCCAAAAAGTGTATTTTAAACTTAATGCAAATGAAGTAACACTGTTCAGTTTGCTTTATCTCAAGGAATAAAGGAAGCACTATAAATTGATATTATTAAGTTCTAGGGCAAATTAGTACTGGAAACTAAATGAGGCAATATTGAAGTACCAGAATTCTAACTGTGCCAATATTCTGTTCATGTTCAGAACACAAAATGGAAGACTAGACACTGACATTTGGTATAGAAGGAAAGGTGTCAGGTTTCCAGATTCATATGAAAGGAGAAATGAATTATAAAGAGGAACATTTTGATTTATTATTAAACATTTTTGCTCTCAATTTGCATTTTCATAAATATCTAATGTAACTGATATTACACATATTTATATGTAAGCTGCATACATTAAAGTTCAATAACAATACAGCCTGTGTGCTGAGTTTTCTTGATTCCAGCCCACTTCACTCATTTCTGTTACCTGCCTGCTGTGCAGGTATGCATCTTTCAACCCGGACCTGAGGGTCCCTGAAGCTGAGGGAACGCTGGTTTCTGCACAGCATGTGGCTGATGCTGGAGATGAAGTCTCTGAGTTCAGAAGCAGAGCATTACTTGGCCTGGGTAGCGATTCAGGGCCTTGTCACTGCACAAGCAAGCATCTGAGACCTGTGCCACATGAAGCCTTGTCTGTAATGCTGTGTGGCATGGACATTCAGAGACTCAGTTGACCACTAAGAGCTGTCAGTTCCCCCTGTGCTTGGCCTTGGAGCCAGGACTGAGCATTAGCACTAAGGACTGAGATAGAGGGATATTTTTGAATGAGGAATGGGGGCTTTCAAGAGGGAGATACTTGACTTCCTATTAATAGGACCAGTTGGGGCCTAAGTGATTGATTGACACAATAAAGGATAGATTCATTTATATTTTTCTTTTCACTGAATCTTGGGTACATAGAATGAGATTAACCCTAACTCTTGATTTGCAACACTCCCATCATTGGCCCATGCATGGTCTTCTTTTCGTGTCTGAGTGAGCACAGTATTAATTTAATTATTCAGAGCTAGGAATGCACTCATACTCCAAGTTCCATAGTGAAGAACACTGAGCCTCACAATGGACCCTACTCATATGAGATCTCAGAGAAGGCAGTGCAGACAGGACAGCCAACATTTACTGGGCATCTACTCCTTGCCAGGCACTATGCTGAACTCTTCGCAAACATTACCTATTTAATTCCCCCAAAGGTGTCCCTGGCAAGCAGAAGCAAGCCAATGGCTCCTCATCCTTCCTGCCCGTGGTTCTTTCCCACTACTGTAAACTGGCTGGTCAGAAATAGAATCCCTGTGAGCGACAAGAACATTTCAGTGCAATATCCGCAGGTGGTTGGGTGGTTTGATGTTGGGTGACTTTCAATTTTCACAGCTGAACTTTAAAATCTCATTAAAACAGCTTTTTGTTGCTATTTGCTGAGTTTAAATCGGCAGTAATTCAGCAAACAAGCAGACACAGCAGGTTGCCTCTCTTGGCAGGTATAACGAGGGCCCTGCAAAGTCTACAGCTGAGAACGAAAAATGTGGCTTCAGAGCTAGAGCATTGTGAGCCCTTTTTAAAGGAGTGTCTTCTGCAGATCGTAACTGATCTTTCTATGTGAATGACTTTGAAAGAAAAAGGAGACTCTTTCTTCTCCCCCACAGTTGGCACTGTTTGTACTGGCAGAAATATCGGATGGGTGGATTACTAAGAGGTTTGGAAATGTCTGTTAGTGTCTGATGCAACCTGATGTCCTGAATAACATTAATTTTTTTAAAAAAAGTTCTGGACCAAGAAGGCTCTCTCTTAGATTTAGAGCTGCTCTAAATCCCCTAGCTGGCCCTTACCTAGGGTTTTAAAAGTTTTCCTTAGCATCTGGCTGGAAGAATCATAAGAAAGACTGCAGTGGCTCCATATTTATTGCACGTCTACTATGGGCAAGGGTCTGCTGAGACAGGGCCCCTCCCTAAGTGGCTCTCAGTCCAATGATGGAAGTAGAGAAGGGCTCTGGAAATTGTAATTCAAGGTCAAGAGAAAGAAGGGCCATAGGAAGCACAAGGCAGGGACGAATCCTGTGAAAGGGGCTAAAGATCAATGTGCTCCTTCCAGTGAGACTTGCAGATCTGGAACTAGATGTGCAAAGGGATCTCTGTGACAATGAAGGACGGAAGATGGGGTAGCCACTGGGGTGGAGACAGTGACTTGCATGAGGACGCATGGAGAAGACTTCCTTAGGTTGGAGCCACTATGAAAAGAGGAAATATGGGGACTGGGGGGTGGATCAAAGCCAGATAGAAGTAGATCAAGACCTTACCCGTGCTGGCCCCTCAGCACTATGGCCTCACCCTGACCTTGTCCTTCTTCCCCATCCTCCGTGCTCTCAGGTCTAACTTAGCAGGAACTCAACTCCAGCCTGTCTTCTTCCTTGTCCCCTCTCTGTTCTCCTTAGTAGCCAGATCACTGGCTAAATTACCAAATGACCAAAATGACAACATTAGTAATGACTGAACTGATTTGCTCCCAAGAGGCCAATCCTAGGAGTGACACCGTCACTCCCCAACAGGCCGGTAGGAAGGTATTCAAGGACTTGGAATTGTAAGTTCTTAGCAGCACTCCTACCGCTGGTACCAAGACTTCCTAACCATCCCTGACATCAGGGGAGATAGGCCTGCGGCTCAGCAGCCCCACTCCCTCCTGCCTGTAGGTGACTCAGAGACCAATTGCATGCGTGTCTTTATTTCAGGTCCCTACGTTGGTAGCATTCAAGAGGATTAAGGTCTGAATTAAGGGCACAAAGCCCCTCTTCAGCCTTAAAGTAGCTGGGGGGTCCCAGTGCCCAGTGTGACCTTGCTGGGGTGTGGCCAGGAGAACAAGCCGCTACTCAGCCTGGCCGGCTGTTTACGTGGGGACCCAGGCGCTCCGCACCAGCTGCTGCCCGGGGTCTGTGGCTGCTGACAGGCTGTGGGTGGATAAAGTGGGCATTCATTTCCTCCAGCGGCTCCTCGCAAGGCACGCTCACCAGGGCAGCGGGAGTGAATGAGACGGGAGTGCAGAAAGCAGGAGGGAGAGGCAGCCAGGTGGGGGGAGCCCAGTGCTACTGCAAGGCCACGGTCAGCTCAGGGTTGAGACATTGGCTGCAGGGAACGTGAACTCTTGTTGCTTGACCCGCCTGAGTCTAAATGAGGCTAGTTAAACATTTCTAGCCCAACGTCCCCCCAATGAGCTGCCTGCTAAGAAAGGGTGGACAGACCCAACACTCTCAAATCAGTTTGGCCGCAGTTCAATCTTTTTGCTCCTCTGTGAAGATGAGCTGGGTCAGTTCTCTCTGTGATCTGCTGATAAGAGTCCTGGATGCGGAATTAGACCTTGGGTCTATTCCCAGCCTGACCACCATGTCCGTGACCTCGGAGCAGTTATGTAACTGTTCCCAGCTTCTGGGCCCCCCCTTTAAAATGGGCATCATACCATTGTGCTACCTACTCACAGGGTGGCCGAGAGGATCAAATGAGAAAACCACCACAAGTCATGTTTGCATGAGTGGGAAGTAGGTCCTCCAGACCAGTGTGGGCAAGCCGTTCTGCAAAGGGCCACGTAATAAATATTTAGGCTTTGTGTATCACGTAAGGTCTCTGTTGCATGTTCTTCTTCGTGGGTATTTTGTTTGTTTGTTTGTTTGTTTGTTTGTTTGTTTGTTTGTTTTTGCAACCCTTTAAAAATGTAAAAATCCTTTTTAGCTCTTGGGTCACACTAAAACAGGCCCTGGGCTGGATTTTGCCAACTTCGAGAAAGGGCTGCAGGTAGGCTCAGGTGTTGTGATAAATCTAAATAAACATATTAGTAAGTACATAAAGTATGGGTAGTGTATGAATGTACAAATCCATGGCATTTTCTGTCTGGTGGCCCCACTTGTGACATGAACCCCAGCTCACAGGCCATCTTGATCAAGTTCTCCTAGAATAGCCCAGCTGGCATGGCTAGGAGGCTGAGCGTCGACCTATGAACCAGGAGGTCATGGTTTGATTCCCAGTCAGGGCACATGCCCGGGTTGTGGGTTCAGTCCCCAGTGTGGGGTGTGAAGGAGGCAGATGATCAATGATCCTCTCTTATCATTGATGTTTCTATGCCTCTCTTCCTCTCCCTTCATCTCTGAAAACAATAAAAATATATTAAAGGTCTAGAATACTTTGCCATTCACCGAACACCTCACTGCCCGGACTACAGCATCCATGCTGACCGGCTTAGGAGTCTCAGACTGGAGGTCAGATCTCAGCCTCTGTTCAGCCTAAGAAGTTCACTGAATCCCATGTTAATGAAACCCTGAGCGGAACATCCTGCCTCCCTAGCCAGTGTAGCCTGGGCATAGCTCCTGCAGGGAGAATGGAGTGAAGGCTTTTATTTGGAGGCCACTACTGTTCATGTAAGAATACCAATTAATATTACTTGTGACAGGGCACAAACAGTACTTTGTTGACAACGTGTTTTTAAGCTGTGTCATTCTTTCTCCTTGAACACCCGAATGAGGTAAGCTGGCTTTGTCACAGTCATTTGCGAAGAGGGGAATTGTGCTGATGAATATTCATATAGTACTCAAGACACTAACGTCAACTTTCATGATTGGGGCAATGCTTTCTGGTTCTTTCTGTCTCTGATGAGGAGTTGGGTCCCTGCTTCCCCTTGCATGTCAGTTTCCTCTTTCCTTATCCTCACTCCTTGGTTGGAGATACTAGAAGATCTGCAAAATGAAGCCTGGATGAGAACAGCAGAGGGCAAAGAAGGTTTGCTTTATTCCCTTCCCTTCCAAAGTATTTTCAAAGAGAGATGGTGGATCAGTAACATTTAGACTAGAATGAAGAAGCAGCCAGATTTCAGCTATCCCCATGCAAGAGATCATGCCAACCGAGTAAATCTTGCTTTTGTTGGTGCTATGTGGAAATACGATGACATAAATGCACCATTTTACAACCAGTTCTTAGTGTCAAAACCACCTCGTACCTTCTTTTCACAGAGGGTACTATGGAGGGCCAGAAGGATGTGAGCTTTTCAAGAAGAGGACTGGTGTTCAGAGCTGATACCAGCACGGCAGTTTCTGATTCTGGTCCAGTGCACTGTCTGCTGCACCTGCTGGCTCCCAGGTGTCAGCTGTCCTGATGGTCACATCCCTACATAGCTACACTTCATGCTTGTCATTTTATTTTTATGATCTCAAGAAGTCTTTCTTCACTCCAGATGAAGTTCTCTAACATTCCTAACTCAATACAATGAACCCTGCATGATTATTTCATGTTGTGAGCACTTTGAAAGGTCAACTCTACTGTTACAGCGCCAAACAGAGTTAAAGTTCCATTCTGCAGAGGAAAGTTCTAGTCTTTCAAACACAGACCACCTCAAACATGGACCAAGCATCTTATAAATGCCTGACCCTGGTCACAAGAGGAAAAGTGTAAGAGGTTCAGGGAAAGTCTAGCATCTTCCAGGGTAAAATAACCCCAAGTACCCATCATAGAGATGATGGTCATCTGAGCCATTTTTACGTATGAAGGAAAGTACTTTAGAAATAAATATCTAGCCAAGGACAATGCCTGGCAACCACTAGGCACATGATAAAAGTTAATTAAATGAATGAAAACTCCTCTAAGGAGATTTTGAAGGTAAAGCTTCTTAGGAGAAGAATTGGACATGCTAATGAACTTAAAAGTTGAATGGCTTATTTGAGAACCCTGTACACAAACATCAACTTCTTAATAAAACATAATAAAGAGAGAAGATAGATGGCAGTGTCTCCCACACAGAAAACTATGGAGATAAATAAATAAATAATTCTTACTCTGCAATTTTGGTTTCATTACACTACATGCTTCTGTCACTGTGTTATATTTCAAAACTGTGAATTTTTACTAAAATTTGGGTTGATTGATCCCTGATAGTATATGAGAGATTATGTCCTAATCTAAGCACAAAACTTCCCAATGACCATTAATATCTAATGTGGAGTGTGAGTCCTTGTTAGCTTTAGCCCTAACACTGGACATTCTTGGACATGTCTTCAGATTTTGGGGAAGGGGCATGCCTCCTGAGTAACACTGGCCATCAGCTTCATCAGAGCCCTGAAAAGGGAGAGGTATCCATGAGTAACATATTCAAGGAAGGGAAGGTATGCCAGACCCACCCTGAGGAACTGCTGATTTTATTCTTCCGACTTCTTATTCCACTATTCCTATGGGGAAGACAGGTAAAAACACACTTGGGAGAGAATGTCATTTTTCAAAACATCCCATGACTACCACTAAATTCAGGATAAAACAAACTTATTGGTATGGTAGACTGCCGGAGGCCGGTCCATCCTTGCTGCTTGACGCAGTCGCTGCAGGAAAGAGGCATCTGCACAGCATGTGTTTCAGTGGACCTGGCGTATGTAGCATACTGTTTTTAATATGTTTGCTCCCTTTAGCGCCATGTGTTTTAACCAAGGTCACCTCTCCGAGAAAGGTTGTTTCCCCAGGTGGGGATCTTTCCCTGAGGTTAGGGAGGGGATACAACCCCTTAATTAAGTGCCAGGCGGGTAATTAAGCTACAAGGTCTTTACTCCCTGGAATGGAGATGAGAAACACCTTAACCCTTGTAATAGAAATTGACGGGATTGGAATCGGCTGGTATAAATACGGATGAAATAAGACAATAAACGTCAGATCCTCATCAGTTCCTGACCAGAACTCCGACCAGAACTTTGGCTGGAGATACTGGCTATAGGTCCTGACTGGGCTGCTGACCAACTGAAGGCTGTCTTCGTGTCATTCCTTCTTCGCCGACTCCGTCCACACCTTTGGGGACCCCTGGACCTGCTGGGATTGGACCCCAGCAGTAGACAAGACCTTCCATGATTTGACTTCAACCTTCCTTTCTAATCCTCACCTTCTGTCACTCCCCTCATACTCCATCAGCCTCTGTGAACTCCTGTCCCTTCTCAAATGTACCCTATTCTTTTTTTACCTTGTGCCTTTGCCTATGCTAATCCCTGTGCCTGAAAGGCCCTTTTTCCTTTCTGTGCTTGGTGAACTCTTACACATCCTTCAAGACCTAGTTCAAATAGTCCTCCTGAAGCCTTTCCTGACTATCACAGACAAAGGCATTTCTTTTCTCTGTTCACCCTTAAGGTCTTATGCAAATTTCTATGATGATGATACATTTGGCTCTTCAAGAATTCTTCATTTATATGTTTATCTCCTCCACTAGTCTGTGAGCTTCTGTTCTATAGGGACTGTGACTGCTTATTATTACCCCAGAGCCTAACTCAGTACCTGGCCATAGTAGTCTCTAAGAAATGTTGAGTGAATGAGTGAATGATCTGGAAATAGGTCTTAGAAGGCTTTGATGGTCCAGCAAATTGATTCAGTCTCAGCTCTCCTCAGTAGTGTTACACTGTGGGCTATTAAAAATGATCCAGCAGAGTACGGGGAGAAAATATTGTAACTCCTGCTTTTATTTGTTTGTCAAAAATTAACAATCAATTTCATATGGATTGATATCACATATATTTAGTTTATAAATAAAAATACATACATTAAAAATAAGGTATACATTAATAATATTATAGGCTACTGTTATAAGCAATGGGAAGTCATTAAAAATTCGAAATACAGAAAAACATGAAAAAAGCAAGTGTGTAGGAAAATTGATCTTGTAGACTGGACGGAGGTATGTCAATCAATATCGGAAGCACTACAGTGGTTCATGCACAAGAGGTGAAAGACTAGACAAGTGTAGGTGCCATAGAAATGGTGGAAAAGGAAGAACTACTGAAGAATTACTATCATTATCTTCATTATTATCATTACATCAGTGCAACCAGAAAAAGTCAGAACCACACCGAGACTCTCAAATGCAGTCATAACCTGGGAGGCCAGGTAGAACTCAAAGGAGAAAATAGAATACTTTGCTCCAGGCTTAGATTCTATAAACAAGACTTAAACAAATTTTCTCACTTATTTGAGGAGTCAGCAAATAAGGGTCACCTATCAGGCCTTCCAATCCCAGATGAGGCTTCTTAATAAAGACTATTTATAGCCTCAGGTAATTGCAACAATACTATGCAATAATCACTATGTGGGGACATAGGATGGGGATCTGGTCATTGCTGGGTGAGTGACCGTCTTCTGGCTGCTTCCTGTTGGCTTAGGAAAGAACAGAAGGTGGATTTGTTTGTCAGTTGAGCAACCTGGCATTGCCCTACCTTTGCCTGGCTTTCTCCCTTTAAATATTAACCATTTCTTAAAACATTTGGGATTTGTGCCCAAGGCCAAGAGAGAGGAGGAAAGTGTAGGAGAAGAGAATGGAGGGAAAGAGAGGAGGATTCTCTACATCAGCAGTTTCATTCATTCCACAAACATTTGTGAAGTATCTGTGGTGACCCATGCATGGCCAAGACCCAGGGTTTGGATGTTCAGTAGAACAAAATACTCATCATCAGAGGTTCACAGTATAACAGAGGAGACAGACCAGTAAGCCCAAAACCAATGGGGAAGATAAGCCCTATCCTGTCACTGTGCCTTCTCCTGGCATTTCCAGTCACCAAAGAAGGTTGGATGGGAGAGATGGCGGAAGAGATCAAAGACTTGAAAGTTTCCAGGGTCTTTGTCCTAAGGGCAGTGACTTTCAAACTTTAATGGGCAAAAAGTTGACAAGTAATAGTTGTTTAAAAACAGCTTCTAGTTCAGCAAGTCTGTTTCGGTGGATCTAGAGTGAGGCCCAGAGCTCTGCATTAGTCCAGCTCTCTGATGGAATTCAGATTTAGATGGTCTGTGACAACAAGGAGGTTCCCCCCTTCTAGGCAAAAAGCCTGGGCCTGGAGCTACTGGCCATGGAGCTAGTCCACCAGAGGCTGATGCAAGACATTGGGAGAATGGAAGAGGGAGACTTAGAGATGATTAAGGAGAGAAAAAATGGAAAAAGAGAAAATCCAGGGTGTGTAAGAGAAAAAGAATGGCTCTCTAAGGAGAAGTGAGCAAATATTACCAGAATCCCTGGGGCCACTCAGCTGACTGGTGTCCATGTGTTAACCATGGTTTTTTGTTTGTTTGTTTTTGTTTTTGTTTTTTTGGTCTTTATGATATAAACTTGATGACTCACCTAAGCAAGCACATAGCAATAAACAGGAAGTAAACTGCTAGAGCCTTGGACTTACATAGCACCCCTGGAGCCCAGCCTTCTCTTTGTCAGACCTCTTGCCTTTCTCCCAGGTCCCCTGACTGTAACACATTGCTTATCTTCAAGTGCTGTAGCTAAAATAAGCCATGGGCTGCGGAAAGGGAAGCCATTCGAGAGAGAGGATACACTACCTTCACACTATCTTCAGTAGCTTCCCTGGTTCTTGGCAGCTCTGTCTAGCTGCACCCCCACCCTCCACAACCCCTCAGGCTAGTCTAATCCAGATCAGCAGCCAGCTCACTTCCTGAGAAGCCGGTGGTGAACCAACCTACATGAATATTGAGCTCTGATGACCACAAGCAATTTCCACCCATGATCTACAGATCTTACTCTTCCTCCTAAGAGTCAAGATTGTTCTCTTTCTTAATCTGGTTTTAGGCCCAAATTTGAGCCCCTTGGGTATGATGGTCTGACCCCTGTGGATTTAGTACAGAGTAGATGGTCAGTGATATTTAGCAAGTTAGCAATAAGATATGTAACTTTATCATGGGCTCAGTTCATTAGTGCGTTTTAAGGAGTGGACAACTCAGCATTCCCCTGTAACTCACCAATATTCATTGGTGTTTCCTGTGTACAAGGTTTTGTTTCAAGTGGAATTATCTACACAGACTCAGGCAGGCTCTTCTTAGTCACTCTTCTTCTGTGTCCATTGCTTTAGTGTACTTTTCTCCTGTTTCTATCCTCACATTTGCTGTCTCGCGTCTGAAGGCATCGATCAGAAAATGGTGACTATTTAAAAGTACCTTAAACTGCATCACAGTTCTCTGGAGGAAAATAGCGACAGAATTCTATTAAGTCTGCTATAAACGTTTAAATTCCGCTCCCCCCACTGCCGACTTCCACCTGGTGAAATGAGATGGAAGGACTAAATGAGCTCGGAAGGCCCTTTTAATGGCAATGGTCTGTGGTGTCCTTGCTGCACAGCTGGATGCTTAGGCTCAAACAGGTAAAGCAATTTTTGCAAACAAACATAATTTAATGACTAGTTCGGACTCCCTGAAAGGAATTATCTCAGAAAGAAAATAGGTGCCTCTGCCCTGCCTATTTACACTGTCTTCACCACTTGGCTGGAATTACTAGAGCCCGTTTGCATGGCTTAGGTCCCTTTGAGTTCAGGAATTCTGAGGAGAGATAAGAAGGGTGGACTGAGCTCAGAATAAACCAGCTTTCCTTAAAAATCTTAATCAAATAATCAGAGGTTAAATATGAAGAGGAAACACTGTAAAAGTAGGTGAAAAACCAGAAACAACTCATTAGTTTTCTTTCCCCTCTGGGAAAAGCCTACTTTGAGGCCTGTGTATCCCCAGTCCTGTGGTCGCTCAGCCAAGGAGCACCCTTACCCCAGCAGGTGGGCCTGGGTGCAGTACTTGGCCCTATCTCTTCCTCCCTCTCTCATCCACTGCTGCTCACTTTGATTGCATTCTTCCTCTGGGCCATTGTTTCTCGCCCTTTTTAAGTCCATTCTGCTTTGGAAAAGCATTTTTAAAAGTCTCCTACCCCAGAGGTTGTGATAGGTGCTCACTGGGCCTGGTCTGTCCCACCTCTAATCGGTGTGGCCACTGCCAGCTCTGGCTCCTCCCTCTCCCTGCTCTTCACTGATTGTTGGGGATTGCTCATTGGGATGCTTTCTTGTCTTGAATCCAGAGATTCTGCAGTAAAGACAGTGCCTAAGTGAGTCATCTATTCAGTGAATGTCTCTTGAGCATCACCCACCGGCCATTAGGCGCTGTGAGAGACCTTGGGGGTGCAGTGATGGTGAAACAAAGGCCCCGGTTCAGGAAGCTTCAGGAAGACACATGAGCAATTCCACGATGACCAGTGCTATCTAAAACTACGAACAGAGGATTGTGGGACCCGGAGGAAGACGTGACTAGCTCTGCCTTGGGATGCCTGGGAAGGTTTTGCAGGCAGGAAAGGAAAGGACAATCAGGAACAGACACAGAGGTTGAAGGGCAGGGGCTAGAGGAAGTGCAACTTATCTGGCTTATCCGGGGTGGGCACAGGGAGCTGGGGCACAGTGTCGGGGGCTGGAAAGTGACCAGAGCTGATGTTGGAAAGCAGGGTCACAGTCAAATGTGAGGGAAATCAAAGGCATTTGGACTCAATCCTGTTGAAAATGGTATAATCAGAAGATAACTCAGCAAAAAAACTAAAAATAATATGACTTTTAGGTCTTCCAATTTGAAATTACCTGTTCAGCCAGCATCTTAGGGTAGTCAGGTAGTTAGAGGTCAAACTTGAGAAAAGGTCAGAGGGACAACACCTCCAAAGCAGGCAGTGGGTGTACTGTTGACCAGTGGAAGCTGCTGAAGAAAGTAGAAACATCATTATCCTAATAAATTCTTTTTTTTTTTAAATATATTTTATTGATTTTTTACAGAGAGGAAGGGAGAGAGATAGAGAGTCAGAAACATCGATGAGAGAGAAACATCGATCAGCCGCCTCCTGCACATCTCCCACTGGGGATGTGCCCGCAACCCAGGTACATGCCCTTGACCGGAATCGAACCTGGGACCTTTCAGTCCGACCAGTGGAAGCTGCTGAAGAAAGTAGAAACATCATTATCCTAATAAATTCTTTAACTTATGGATCGAAAGCCTCCACAGACCAAACTTGTTTGGCTTCACTCCTAGAATGGAATCAATCAGTTCAGCTTCCTACACGACATCACTATGTTACAGTGAGAGATAAGTAATCCAATTTCTGTAAAAGTGCTTTGTAACACACAGGGTGTTCAACAAATACACTGATAATTTGTATTGCAGGTTTCCATGGGCATGCTCAGAAGTTCCAGCCAGGGTAATACCTACTCGGATAACCTCCTCAGAGATAGCTGTTTCCTTCCATTTCACAGGCAACTCTAAGGAATTGAGAGAAGATGGGCACAGCCAATCCGACCAGCCAGAGCAAATTTCATGATCATTAATTTTGTTCTTGTTATTTAGAATAACCATAAGGCAGCCAAGATAAAGGACATTTTGTGGATCTCTCTTGTTCCTTGGGGTTAATTAAACTGGTTTCTCTAACAGCAAAAGTTCTTAGAATCTTACGTATGCTAATGAGCATTGTGAATTCAAAAGAAGTTTGAATTCAGAATCTCTCAAGTTGACTTGACTACCAACTCTGCTTATTTCTTGATCCACACTACCTGGAGGCCCTACAAGACCCTCAAGAAATATAGCAGTGCCCCCTTATCTACAAGGGATGTGCTCCAAGACCCTCAGTGGATGCCTGAAACTGGATAGTACCAAACTCTCTATATACAATACATATATACATACTTATGATAAAGTTTAATTTATAAATTAGGCACAATAAGAAATTAACAACAATAACTAATAGACTAAAACAAATATAATGAGATACTGTAATAAAAGCTATGTGAATATGGTCTCTCTCTCAAAATATCTTATTGTATTGTACTCACCCTTCTTGCGATGATGTGAAATGATACAGTGCCAATGTGATGAGATGAAGGGAGGTGAATGAGACATTAAATAAAATGAGGGTGTTATGAACACAAGCTCTGCAATACCTCGACAGCTGATCTGACAATCCACACAGCTATTAAGTTACTTCAGGCAGGGAGCATCTAGAGATGCTGGACAAAGGGATGAGACACAAAGGTGGGACACACTGCTGTAGGCAGTTAGACAGACATGAGCAGAGCAGGGACCATGGGCCAGATACAGAAGGTCATGGGGTAGAAAGCCCCAGGTGCCTAGCAATGGACAATCAATTGTAGGGTGAGACCTTGCTCCCGGGGTGACTTTTTCTCCCCTAGCATATCACTGGTCATGCGGTTTGGACCCCTGACCTTTCCTCCCTAGAGATAACATCTAGACCTCAGTTGTATTTCAGCTCCAGGCCCAGATAAGCAATAAAACTAGCCATGGCTGACCTCAGGACCAGCTGCATTGAATAAAGACCCCCTGCCCTGGTGCCGGCCAATCATCAGTGGAGACCACAACCCGAATGGACACACTTGGAAAACTTCTGAATATTCTACTGAGACCTTTCCCTGGGACCTCCCCTAAAATCTCCACCCTTAAAACCCTTAGGATGGAGCACCAAGTGTGCTCTCCCTCCAGGGAGCATGCCCACCTCCCTTTCCCTTCCCTCTCCATTTCCCTCCTCCTTCCCTCTCCCCCTCCGCAGGCACATTACCATTAACTTCCTCACGCCCAAGCTCCAGGAGCCCTTCCTTTATCTCTAAAACTTGTTTGCTAAGCCCATTTCTTCTAGGAATTACTTTTTCCACCTCTGTAATTTACCCAATAAATGTTCTCTTACAGTTTGGGTCTGGACTTTGAATTCTTTCCTAGCCAGAACCCAAGTACCAAGGTTGCTGAACCCAGGTTTGGTCTGACCCCACAGGTCAGACAACTGGTATCATTCCTGCCACTTACAACAGAACAACACATGATTTAAAATCTAGGAATTGTTATTTATGGAATTCTTTATTTAATATTTTTGGACTGTAGTTGACCACAGGTAAACTGAAACTGCGATAGCAAAACCATGGATAAAAGGCAAATACTGTATTAGAGTCCTCTCTCTGTCCACTCTATGTTTCAAGAGGAAAATACCTGTTTTCGGGGGAAGCTGAAAATAACCTGTGTGGCAGGGATTGGTGGAAAGGCAGCAGTAGGGGCTCCAGCTAAGGCCTTCAGCTCTCTGCTGCTGAACCTTAAGCTGTAGCCTCTGGGTCTGACCTGAGGAGATTCCCTTTCTGTTCTCCACTGAGACCTGCCCCGCTTCCCATCTGCCTCACCCCGCATGACCATCTGCTTGCTACCAGCCCTGGCTGGTAGCCTCATCCCTAACTTCTAATTGTTTCTATTCCTTGATATTTTTAGCACTGGTCCAGTCCAGAGCTTATTAAAATGTGGACGAAAGGGGCCACATGCTAACCTGACTAGCTCAGGGAAGGCCTGCATGGCAGTCTTACAAACTCTGAGACCTAAAGTAACCACAAAGGGTGGTCTAAAATTAAACTTCAACTAAAGGCAGTTATGGTGGGTGGTTACCTCCTAGGCTGGTATCTTCACTGACAAGGGCAACCTTTACCTTCACTGAGCCTATTGTCTTTTTGCATCTATGATAACATATCCTTGAATGTCTGGGTAACTTGTAACTTCCCTTTTTCCGGACCCCTTGGGAAACCGAATATGCCTGGGCACCAGGACAGATACCACAAATTCCTTCATTGTTATTGTTATCATGTTAATTGTTGACTGTTAACTATCCTGCACTCACCTACGTATATGTCTATCATTTTACTTTTTATCCAATCCCAGAGGTTTCCCTGTTTTGCTTTCTCCCGCCTCCCTAATCTATCACCAGTGGATTCATGTAACCCACCTATGTCCCCTCCTTTCATTGCAATGTATAAAATAGATGAAAAGCCGCCATTCTCTGGACCATTATCCCAAACCATTTGAGATTCTGCTTCCTGGCAATTGTTGACAGTATGGCTCAAATAAACTCACAAAAATTCTTTACAGGTTTAAATGTTTTTACGTTAACAAAAAGAACTCAGCAAGAAAGGCCCAAGACTGTGCCATGAATATTCTCTCATTGTTATAATACTGGCTTATGAAATATTACTCTCATTACTTCACAGTTTTAAGTTGCTATTTTTTGGGGGGAGCAGTCTTTTAGGACTCTTTTTGTTCTGTATTCTACCTCACATAGTTAGTAATTTTTTAAATTAGTTTTATATATGGTCTCAGGGGTTTGATCTGTTTTTAAAAAATATATTTTTATTGATTTTTAGAAAGAGAGGAAGGGAGAGAGAGAGAGGAGCATTGGTGTGACAGTGGAACATCGATCTGATCCCACCAGGGATCAAACCCACAACCCCAGCATGTGCCCTGACTGGGAAATGAACCAGCAACTCTTCAGTGCATGGGATGAGGCCCAACCAACTTAGCCACACTGGCCAGGGCTGATCTGTCTTTTGATCTTTGTGTGTGTTGTCTTATTTTCTTCTCTGACGCTTTGGTTTCCTTGAAGGTGAGAAGAGACCTTCATTTGTTTCAGTTTTCATGTTAAGTAGTAATAATATGTGCTTATTTTGGTTGGTATAATTTTTTCAGAATAACACGTACAAAGTGCTCCTCATGGGTGGTTCTGGTGAGGAAAGCTGCATTGAATGGGAGCACTTATCCTTTTTTATTGGGAAAAACTGTTTTCTCCTGATTCAGCCCTTTGAATTTTAGTCTCTGGGCCTTTTGCCCCTCTGAGGATACTCAGATTCTCTTTGTAAAACAAAAAGATGGCTGCTGTCTGAAACCACATGATCAATTTTAAAACTTAAATCCCAGATTCTCCATCTGATAAGAAACTGAACTCCAGCTTCAAGTTTTCTCTCAATCACTGTTGGTTTTATTCAAGTTAAAAATGTCCTCTTGGTCCACTCCCTTTCCACTAAACTTCATAGTTACTTTTAAGAGCCTCATTTTACTAAAATAATACAATTTCACTTCTTCTCTTGTACCCTGAGCTTATTTCCATCTGTTTATGGAAAATCTCTCTCTTTGGAGGGCCTGTGAGCTTGTCAAAGTCATCCTGTCCAGAGAGAAAGCACATCACCCTCCTCCAACCTGTCCCTTCCTTGCCATCCTTAGTCAAGACATACAACAGCCTCCACACAGCTGCACAAGCTCAGATCCCCCAGTCCTCACGGTGTCTCCCTTCTTCCCCATTCCATCATGTCATCTGACCTACTTGAATTTTCTCAATTTCGAAGCAGTCATTTCTCTTGCATGAATCTCTTTCTCCTCTTCTCTTCTGCCGTTGCCAGCTCTTAGCCTCTCTTTTCTGCACAGCTGGATAATCTCCTTGGTGGTCTTATGAGAATTTCCCCTCCTCTAAATCCACCTTCTACTCAGGAAGAAGAAAGGCTTAATCAGCAATAAATACTCCCTACCCCACCTAGAACCACTGCCAGTATCTGGCAGCAGGTCCTCAGCAGTACATCAACCTACACCTGCAACAGCACATACCTTTCAGAGAAGGACTGTAGGTTATTGTGTACCTGAACCAAGTGACTTTAACTGCTCCTTCACCTCCTCACCCAAAATATAGGGGCCTCTACAAAGGGCCCATGGCTATGTTCCCACGGCTCTGGGAATTTCTCCAGGCTCTCAGTCTGGCCTGGTTTCCCCACTTATATTCTGTGCTTTATACCAAGATATTCCTATGCTGTCTATCCTCCAATAAGTAGTGGCCCAGTTGGACTCTCTGACGAATTTTGGAGGTGCTTCTTGGATCATCCTTGATATCATGGTCTATGAGCCACAGGCAAGCTCCACACAGCCCAGGTGACAGGGACGCTGCAAACCAGTCCAGGTCCAGCACTGTGGCCTTCCACTGATTGAACAGGGGGTCCAGATAGGACTCCCAATGACAATATTAAAGACTATGAGGTTTGAGAGATGAAGTTCACTGGAAACCTCTTGGAGTTCAAACAAATATTTCTAGTTTGTTCATTCATTGATTCATTTAATAAACCACTAAGTGCCAGATACATTATATAGCATTGAGGATAAAGCATAGAGGATGTCAGGCGAGGTCTCTGCTCGTGGGATCTCTATTCTAGTGTTAGAGAGACAGATACAAAATGCATGTCAGCTCATACATCGCATCAATAGCTATCAATGGTTTTAAAAGGCTGAAGACAATCAAGCTGTATAATATGCAAGCAACTGAGTGGGAAGGGCTATTCTACAAGATGCTGAAGGAATTAACTTCTGAGAAATGACACTTAAGCAAAGATTTGAAAGATAAGAAGAAGTAAACATGCCAATTTTGGTGAGCAGAGTGTTCTAGGAAGAGGACCAGCAAAAGTACAAAGCCCTAACATGGAAATAATCTTGGATGAGTCTGAGGAACAGAAAGGAGAACAGTGTGGCCAGGCTTGATGATCAAAGAGGTAAATGAGAAGACATGAGGTCAAACAGGAAGACAGACCAGACAGTGAAAGGCCTTGGTAAGTTTGCATTTCCCTCAGAGAGCAAAAGGGAGCAGACCCTGAAAAAAGAGCAATACTAGAAATCATGGGGATGGAGTCTCCATCTAGGTTCCTGCTGATCACACAGGGAGTAGAGTCAGCTCCCAGGGAGGGAGTGACTAATGAGTTTCTTAGATATCCACAGCCAACACCTGACTTCTGGGGCTGGTGTGGAGTTCAAAGAAGGAAACTAAATGAATCCACGAGGGTATAAGCAGAGATCTGATATTCTTTCAATAAGTCTCAGAAAGGAAGAGGTTGAGGAAGTCGATGGAATATAGGGTTCAGGACTCCAGGAGGCTGGAGATGTGAGCTCTGAGACAATGCTATTGCAGACTCAAGACAGATGCAGGGTTACGGGTTGCAACAGTAGAGCCATGCTAGAGAAGCAAAAATACACTAAACCCTAGCTAGCCCTGGACATACCATGCTGTTCATTTTCAGCTCTGCTCTCCCTCTTCTGTACAACACACGCAGGTCTAAAAATACATGCGAAAATGGCACCTTGATATTTATGTAGGGTGGGCCCCAGAGGTGCCCAATATGCTAATAGTATAAATCCCAACTCCAGGCAAAATGGCCTCTTAACCTTTGTAATGGCCTAATAAGCAGATCTCCTTTGAGAAGGGCCTCCTCCTTTCATGATTGTTCTTTTTCTTGCAATGCAGATTTACCTTTGCTAATTGCAATGGTAAAAAAGAAAGAAAGAAAGAAAAAAGCAATCTTACCAAATAGAAGGTACTTTGAAAGTGCTAAGACTGCCCTGTTCTCTGACAAATCCTGCTGCCTAGGCCAACAGTGAGGCTTTGGAATAAAATTAGGACTGTATGAAGGATGAATGGGCCCAGTCTCTCTCCTGCAGAGCTCTGCAGTGCGGATGGGGCCAGAGTCCTCACTTGGTTTATAAGCTTTAATAGAGCGTCTTTCATTCAAAGATCCCAGGACACTTCACAGCTGCTAAAATGATCCTAAGCAAATATTTGTAGCCACACAGTACAGGTGGGAATACGGAGGCACCGAGAAGAAAAAGGATTGACCAAAGCCCCCAAGAGTCAACTCGGAGGTAGAACCAGAATCCAGGACCTGAGCCAGTTCCTCTACCTGCAGAATCAGGCCTGGGAAAGGACAGTCAGGACCTTGTGACTGAGACAGTCATGATCAAACAGATTTGAAGGTTCACAAAAGCAGCCAGTGTGGGCCTCTTGCGTCCTAATCTGATGCTGCTCGGGCACATGTGCATGGTGACTTGGCCACCTGCAGCTCTAAGTGGTTGGGCACTTTAATAATTAAAGCCCTCTGATTAGATGGACGATGTGTCAGAGTGAGCATATGCAGTCGAGTGTTTTCAGTGTTCCTGACAAATTCACTTAATAGCTTCAATTAAACCCATTTCCTGTGTGCTAGGGCCAAAAAGGCCAATGTACAGAACAGCCACACTGCCGAGATAAGGGTGGACACAATACTACCCATCTGGGCAAGCTGGGCTCTGAGCCAGGGGGCCAGAGTGAAGACTAAAGAGTGCGATGGTCTGAATGTTTGTGTCACCTCCAAATTCGTATGTTCAAATCCTACCCCCCCCCCCAAAGCTGATGGTAGTAGAAGGTGGGGCCTCTGGGAGGTGAGTAGGTCATGAGGGTGGAGCCTTCATGAATGGGATTAGGGTTCTTATAAAAGAGCTCCCACAGAGCTTCCTAGCCCTTTCTGCCACGTGAGGTTACAGTGGAAAGTCTTTGATCTGGAAGGGGGCCCTCACCAATGATGCTGGAACCCTGGTCTCGAACTTCCTGTCTCCAGAACTGTGAGCAGTACATCTCTGTTGCTAATAAGCCAACCAGTCTGTGTTATTTTGTTACAGCAGCCCGAACGAGGTACGACCAAGATTTTATTTTTAACCATGGTCCTTCAGGATGGACACTGCAGACCTTAAAATAATCCCAAACTCCTACACAGCGTAGAGTATGACTTAAGATCCTCAGGCCTCCTGTCAATTGGCTGCCCTGCAAATGATTAGTTGAATGGCAGACAAGGCCAGAAGGATTTGGGAGAGAGGATAGGGAAGAGAAAATAAGGAGATTTAAACCCTCACGATGGGCTGCCACCAATGGTACTTCCTACCCCATTTGATCTTCAGAGGCTGCTTTGTTCTGGGGCTTCCTCCAAGGGCCAGACCTCGGTCGAGGCCTTTCAAGATGCCAGGAACTTGGAGCTTCAGGGCCCCTCACAAATCTCCAGCTTGGCCATGAACTGTCATGAGCCATTTTGACACTACAGAGCAGTAGTTACAAAGTCAAATTTAGGACTCCTCCATTTACTACTTGTAGGATCTTGTGCAAGTCACATCATCTCTTTGTGCCTCGTTTTTATGGGCACAAATAGTATGTACTTGGCAGGGTTGTAATAAAAGAAGTCAATATAGTGAAGCACTTAGAACAGAGTGTGGTCTGCAGTAAGAACTCACTAAATGCTAGCCATTATTGTTAGTTTTATGTCGCAAACCCAAGGTACCCCAGATCTTACTAGATTTCTGGTTTTCTTCCATGCAAATCAAATTCACTCTTGGGTCCTGCATAACTTGGGAGTTACATGTAAGACTTGATTTCCAAATTAAACAGCTTTGGTCAAAAGACCACTTTTGTTGGCAGGTAAGGAAGGAAATCAGGCCATGCTGAGTAGCCCCTCATCACTGCCATTTCACTCAGCATCAGCCAAGGCTGCCCTGGTTAAGACCGAGAGACAGGCCAAATTTGCTTACATGGAGCTGCTCCCATCCACCTTGCCACAATCCCAGGCCCACCCGGGATCTATGACCCTGGAAACCCCAATGCAGGGCATCAGTGGCAGCCTGCCACCATCAATCAGTCGACAGGCTTGCAGTGAATTGGGGCGCACGGGCCAGTTGAGGCGAGTATAGCCATGGCTTGGGGCTGGTGGGGAGCAGCCAGGGAGAGAACCAGAAAGAAGGGGGTGGCACTCAATGCTAGGATTCATCTGAGCAGGTCTTGGGCAGTGGAAAAGTATTTTGTATGTTGTAAAGGACCACCCAAATGTTTAGGGGTGTTATATAATTGTTGGTACTTTTCATTCAAAACCCAGTTATTTAGTGTCCACCCAGCAGGCAACAGAGCAAAGAAAGCCGAAGAGATCTGGGTTTGTATGATCTCGGTGGTTGAGACGTGTGACCTCAGGCAAGTACCACCACCACCTTTCAAGCCCAAGTCTCCCCTCTGATGGCCCAAGAGAACAGGGTCTGAACTGAAAGTGAGAATGCGGAGTGCCCATAGCAGGCAAAGGCAACAACCAAGGTTGCTTTTTTGTTCTCTCTGGCGAAAACACTGGGTACCTTTTTTTTAAACATAGAAATATAACTTTACAAAACTAGAAAACAAGACAGCAGCCCCAGGGAAGGCTTCAGTAGTGAAATATTTTCAAAGCATCTCTTCTCTGTTCAAAGACTGGGCAAAGAGGGAGTATCTATTTCAGTGTGCTTCAGACCTCAGCAGCAGTAGCTCGCAAAACGTGGGGTTGGGGAATGTTTTCAGTATGCAGAGCTTTTGCTGACCTGGGTCCTATCTCTACGGACTCCACCCAGCAGGAGCCTCCAGGTGTGTGCTGAACGAGCAGAAGGCAGAGGCGGCTTGCCAAGGAAGCGCAGGGCTCCGGGGCCTCAGCACCAAGCTTTGTGTGCTGGCTGGAATGCTTCCCGCAGCGATCACTGACCACAGAAGACAATTCCCACAGGCCGTGGAAGCGGAGTGGTGTCAGGGACCGTGGGAGCATGCTACTCAAGTCCACCTGACACGGCCACGTTCCTCATGGCTCCCCACATGTCCCTTTGCCTGGGCTGCTTCCAAACCTCCAATCAGGCTGGTCTAGGAGCTGAGAAGCTCTGCAAAATCCCTACATCCTGGAGGCCATGGCTATGCATTTGTCAGATGTGGGGATGGGAGTCTGTGGAGGTCACAGGGATTTATTATTCCACCATCAACTTGATTGGCACCTTCCTATGCCCTGACCATGTTACCCTGTGCTTCAGTTGTACTTACATCACCACCTCATGGACAGACCTGCTCACTACAGATAGATGGCATTGATTTTTGTTGTCCTTGTTAAGTCAGTACTTTCCTCCTGGAAATGAACTCTTCTTGTCACATCCACTTCAAACTTCTAGGCCTGTGGGGATGCCAAAAAGGAAGTATAGACCAAGAAAAATATTCATAAGGAGTGTGAGCAGATTAGACCCATAGTCCTAGATTATTTGTGTATATATATTGGTACATGTATAGGCTGTTTAAATATATGCATACAAATGAGATATGAGATATATGTATATACTGATATTTATGAGTTTTTGTGTTGTGTGTATGAGCTCCAGCTAATCGACATCCAACACATCTATTTTTATTTACTTAAACTATATAAGTAAATCTTTATTTAAATATGTAATATAAATGTTACAGATTTATTCCTGAGCCATCCCTACGTCAACCTTGACATGTCCCTTTCTGACTCTCACATACCTCTCAGGCTTCATACCAGATGATTTCTTCTCTATCCTGATGTATATTTTTATACGATTTCTCTGGGATAAAAATTACTCAGCCTCCAGTTCAAATTAGTTAATGGTAATGAAAATCCTACTAGAGTTGTTAGAACAATGACACAAATCCAAAACAGCAGGATAAATTTAAGTTCGATTCAGAAATTCAGATTGACTGTCATATGTGTGATTCAAATATTGGTTGTTTTGCAGAGAACTAAGTGAGTCTGAGGGCACTAATGATGAATGTTGAAAGTAGTTTGCATTTTTATGATCACTAGCAGTGGTCAGCCAAGAGAGGACAGATTCTGCGCCTCAGAGAATAGAAGGAGTCAGCACTGGTTTGACAATTAGCACAGCGACAACCCTGAGAGACAGCATTTCCCACATTGAGTTTGTATTCCACTCACAGGGCATCTTAAGGTACAAAATTCTGGTGATTCAGTAGGTCTGAGGTGGAGCCCAAGATTCTAACATGCTCCCACAGGAAATCGTGTGTGTGTGTGTGTGTGTGAGTACATGCATGTGCACATGCCTGTGTGTGTAGAAAACTAGGTGCCATACAAGATCTCCCGCTGATTGCTGAGTGAGGGATCCAGATTTTAAATCACTTGTGGTTCAGAGGATGTGGGCAGCCCCAAAATATTAAAAAGGGAGGCATAGCTTTCTTAGAAGAAGAGATGAACCAGTCTGAGGACAGAGTGTTGCTGTGGATTAATGCTTGTGGATAATTGAAAATGAACGGGAAAGGAGGGAGAAAAAAGAAGGCATTTACAGGCGCCTGGAACTGAGTGTCATGCTGACTGCAGAGCTCTTAAGATGCAGTGATGGTTCTGAAACACAGAGACCCTCGTCTCACGCATGGCTCTGGCCCTTCTGTCCTTTGAATTGAGGTTTGCCTTTGACTTAATGGAACAATTTTCTCCTGGTGCCACAACAGCCATTTCATTCCAAGATGGATTGCACTGTGAACCGATCTTTTTCCATTTCATGTCCCAAACCGCAGCACAATTAGTTTCTAAATAAATGTCAATGGCTTCTGGGGGAGGCTCTGAATGCAGGGCTGGAATAATAGTGGCCAGCCACAAGAGCATCCGCATTGACTGCTCCCCTAAAAGGGCCCAGAGGTTCTGATTGCACCCATTGTACTTAGACCCTGTATTTCCTGACCGGCACCAAGGCTGACAAGCCCTTGTTGGACATTTTGATGCAAAGTGATTTAAAAGAAGATGGAGTTTGTTTTGGAGGTCGACACATGTTTTAAGGTAAACACAGATCACTTCTGCCAGTAAACAACTCTGTGTGATCTCATAAACTCATGATTTTTGTCTTGACAGACTCGTCACATGTAGAGATGACTCCCCTCTTCACCCCACCTTTTGATCTAAGTGAGGACAGATGTCATGGTTGAATTGTGTCCCCCAAAATCCATATGTTGAAGTTCTAACCTCAGTACTCAGAATGTGGCCTCGTTTGGAAATAGGGTCATTGGAGATGTAATTAGTTAAGATGAGGTCATACTGGAGTAGGGTGGACCCTAACCTAATATGACTGATGTCTTTAAACAACGGGCAGATTTGGACATAGACACACACAGAGAGAGAATGCCATGTGAAGGTGAAGGCAGATGTTAGGATGCTACACCATCAACCAGCCAAAGAACTCCGAAGATTGCCATCAAAGGCAATCTAGAGAAGAGGCAAAGACCAGATTTCCCCCTCACAGCCCTGGAGGGAATCAACCCTGGCAGCACCTTGATCTCAGGCTTTTAGTCTCTAGAACTGTGTGACAATATATTTCTGTTGTTTAAGCTATGTGGTTTGAGGTGCTTGTCATGGCAGCCCTAGAACACTAATACAACAAATGGATAATAAGATTAGGTATCAATAAAATTAAAATCAGGCCTTGGAAAAAATCTTTTCCTCTGAGAAATGAGGAAATTGGAGCAAGTGGTTAATGAGATCCCTTGCATTTCAGGGAGATAAAGCATTCTGTGAGTCTCTGAGATTCTGATATATTGATCATTCTAATGCCATTTTGTGGATTAACACCTGGCAAGTGAGAGCTAAGCAACAACTGCACCCAGAGGGAGCTGAGCACAAGTTGAAGAGACACAACTCAACCAACCAACTAACCAGGCAGAACCTTAGTGCTATAGGGACTTCAGATGCTAAACAGAGACGACCATGCCTGGCTGAGCGAGGCTCTGGTAGCAGAGGGCAATCTCTGGAGGAAGCTAGGGTGACCTAGGCAGGGCTCAAAGTGGCCCCAGGCTCCTCCTCCTGCAGGCAGGGCAGTCTGGAAGCAGCAGTTAGTATTCAGACTAAGAACTCTCTGCCTGACTTTCTGACTCCAGAGTTGGCAGTCAGCAAAGAGTTAGGAGGACCGGTTCACAAACCACAGTGGGCAACCTCATGACTGTTCAGGAATATTTGTTGAAGGAAACACTTGGTAAGTTGGCGGGTAGGAATCCAGAGTCATCATAATTTAGGTGTTCAGAGGAAATGTGACCTCATGTTGTAGTTACTGGCGGGTGGCATGTGGGCATTTGGGTTACATGTGAACAAGTTAGGGCAGGGACTATCTATGCTGTTCATTACTGATTTCTCTAGTCAATGCCTTGCACGTTGTAAACTTTCAATTTCTTGCATGAAAGAAGGACAATGAAGTAGGAATTTGTTCCAGGAAGAGGGAAAATAATTAACCAGTTTAGTAATTAGGGCCATGCTACCTTCTAGGCTCAACTTTAATTAGCTATTTATTTGAATTAATTTTATTGTCATTACACTGATTATATTATTTAGTGCCTCTTGGTGAAGAATAATACGTGTAACCACAAAGGTTAGCTTAGCAATTGAAGGATTTGAATTGGTGAGGCAGAGTTCAGCTTTCCCATGTTATCAGTCAACAAATATTAACTGGCTTTTTGAAACGTGCAAAGCACAGAGTTAGACAATTGTAATCAAAGTTCATGATCACATATAAAGTGTTCAAAGATTATTCTTTAAAATAGTACAATAAGCAGAATCTCGTTCCCTGAACAAACCCTGTTTTCTCTTTCTGTTTTAATACCCAGGTTCTCTTCCCTCCTCCACGCCCCCGCCCCCCTACAAATGTCTCTCATTTTCAAGGCCTACCTCTCAAATTGCTTTATCTACCTGGTTCCTGTAGATCTGCTAAATTAGAACAATCCTTCCTCTATATATCCGTTAACTCATTGCAAGTCTCTCATGGCACTTATGTTCTACCTTGTATTCTAGCTAATAGTTTTTTGTCTTCTCCATCTTACTAAATTATATGTTCCCTGATGTGATGGGTTGACTAGTGCCCCCCCCCAATCCATGTCCACCTGGAACCTCAGAATGTGATCTTATTTGGAAATAGGGTCAATTAGTTAAGAATCTTGAGATGAGATCATCCTGGGTTTAGGAATAGCTCCAAGTCCAATGATTGATGTCTTCTAAGAGAAAGGAGAGGGAGATTTGGAGAGAGAGACACAGAGAGAAGTCCATGTGAAGATGAAGGTAGGGATTAGAGTTATGCTGCCGTGAACCAAGGAATGTCAGGAGCCACCAAAAGCTGAAGTAACCAGAGTCAAGAAAGGAGTCCCCCCTACAGCCTTTGAGGGAGCATGGCCCTGCTGACACCTTGATTTCAGACTTCTGGCCTCCAGAACTATGAAAGAATGAATTTCTATAGTTTTAAGCCACCCAGTTGATGGTAATTTGCTGTGGCAGCCCCAAGAAACTAATTTACCTGAGCATAATTTATGATTTACCTTTGTATCTTCTCAAACTTGCTCATAAGGATTTGTGAAAGTACTACATTTGCAAGTCATAAATCTCAGCTTTTCTTAAAGCCACTGTGACTAAAGAAGCACTTATAAAATAAAGCTAAAAAGCATCAAGGACCAAACAAAGTCAAATTACATTAATTAGTTATATTTTCCCTGATGTGTGTCCTGGGAGGTACACATGTCATTTGTGTGCAAAGGAACCAAGCAAGACAGCTTGGATGTGGCTACAAGGAGTGGCCTGCTGACTGCAAATATCTGACTGAGGCTTCTGACAGCTGGAAAGAACCCCATGCTCATAGTGAGAGGAGCTTCCAGGAGAGTCTAGAGCCACTCTGTGGCTCTGAGAGACACAGAGAAACTCTAGCTTCTGGATTCCTAGGTGGCCCCTCAAAGGGCATTTAGACAAGCCACATGAAGCACTGACCTTATGTCCAGGTGGACAAGGCTTTGTCTTCATTTGAGGGTGCCTAAGAGTTCTCCTCTGTGGACACAGGAGTTGGAAAGTCAGGACTGGATCATCATTTCTTTGGGTTAAGCATTGTCTCTCCAATGCTCCTTTGGGAGACCTGCTCAGAAACCCACTAATTGTCTAGTGGCTCTTGATTTATCCAATAAAACTTTCTGTAATAGCTAACATATATTGAGTGCCCACCCCATGCCAGGAACTGTATTACAAACATTTACACATTTTTGATCATTAAATTCTCATGACAACCCTACAAAGAATGTATTTAAATCCCTATTTCACAGATAAGGAAAGGGGAACCTACAGAAGTGAAATAACTTGCTCAAGGTCACACAACCAGTCAGTTGTGCTGGACCTGAAGCCCTATGGATCATTCTGCCTCCAAATCCCAGGCTGGTAGCCCAAGCTACTATTGCTTTTCAAAGGGCCTCTCTGCCTCAGTGAAAGCATGAGATCCTGGGGGCGGGGAGGACTTAATCACAGGAAGAGAAAGAAAAGGCAAAGAGAGGTCAGCTGCCAAAGACCAGCTTCACAATTTCTTCCACACGAACACACCCCTGAACATCATGCACAAAGGCTGTTTAAAGCAGAGTTCTTTAGAAATTCAGCGGTAGCTGATCACGTTAGCTAAATGAGCCCCCGAGGCACCTATTAACCTGTTTCCTGCACTGAGAGCACATTATGCATCCCCTTAGATTTATGCACTGGAAGGAGAATGTGGCTTTTACCTTACTTCACTCTGACAAGCCTTTTCCTGGTGTTTTGGTCAACCATGATGATGAGATTTTTGTACTTTGGAAGTTATATTCTCAGATGGAGGACAGATGAGGCTCCATTTTGGTGATAACATGGGGAAGCATTCTTCCAGAGTCTTCTGCTTCTGTCATTTTGTTCATTCTGATTTACATGTTTTGCCCTTGTCTGGCTCTTTCCCACTCATAACTGTTTGCGAAGTGGGTACAATGTTATCACTCTATTACTAGTCACAAACCATGGGCAAATCATTCTTTCAATTGATATTGCTTATAAATTATTACATCAACTGCTCTACAATTCCAAAGTAATGCCTTTCCCTAAGTCCCTCAAGAATATATTTATATATATAAAAAAAAACCAGCACAATTTCAGTTCAGAACCCTCCAGCACAGCGCTGTTCCTCTGACTTCTTGCCTCAATGGCATTTCCTGGGGTTGAAAGTTATTTAATGCTCATATGGTGATAGTTGATCTTTCTTTCTATTGTCCCCAGTGGCCACTGGAGCTCTCTCATTCAAACACAAGCTCATGGGAAGCCAAAGAGAAGGCAGTTACCCTGCAGGGCACCACACAGCTGTGCTTTTTAGTACCTGCTTAAATGGCTTCCTAGGGTAACATTGATCACCAAAGTGCTCTGTTTTGAGTAAGCAAACTCCATTTTAACCACAAATTGCTGTAAGTGCTGTGGCCCTACATGTTATTCTAGAACACTATCGAGGCACTCCTTTCTCAGCTTGGGCCTCCAAGTCTGGGGGTGCACACTCAGCAGCCTGGATTACTGGTGGTTTTGTTGGCAAACCTGAGGCGGTTGTTCCTAGGGTAGGCTGGAAATGCCGCCCACCATTTAGAAAGCAGCCCTTGGCTCTTCAATCAAACAGTAACATGCATTGCTTCCTGGAAAACTGGGTTCTACTGGTGAACTTGGTCGCTTTCCTACTGCCAGCCTGTCCTTGGTCTGGAGGGTAGCACGTTGCTCCATCATGAGCATTACCAAGGCTTTGGCAGCACTTGTTGAAAACTCCTGTGTTTTGGGAGTTTTGGGAGAGCAGAAATGGTTGGTCCCATTTAGCAAAACCATCTCAGAGGCCTGGTTCTATGGCAACATATCCATATGGATCTGTAGGGTGTGCCTTGCTCCATCTCTACCTCAGACCTGCTCTTGACTTCTTATACCAGAGCAATTAAGGAGAAAGAAGAAGACTGAGGAAGAAACCAGCCTTCCTATACCAAGTTCCTGGTATCTCTTGAGTGTCTACTGCCTGAAAGGGAAGAATGGATAAGGGCCATAAAGATCAAATGGGGATGAAGGTAAGAGAAAGCCAACCTCAGGTGAGTACGTCAATGATTCTACATCCCAACCTTGTCTGTGTGCTCTTGGGTGGGGGGATTGGCACTAGGTTGTAGTAGCAGATGGAAATCCAAGAGGGCTGCACTAAGTTTAGTTCTCATTGGTGTCTGGGAGCACCAGGCTAGATGAGTCACCCACCCAGTGCCTCTCACTCCTCCAGGGACTATATCATGAGCAGCATGTCTCACTGGGTGGTAAGATTTATGCCAGCTGATGATATCATGACCCAAAAGTTGTTAAAAGACCATGATGTTGAGCTGTTAATGGCCACATTCCCATTGTCCAATCCAATTAAAAGCTCTATTCTCATACATGAAACTCAAGAGTGTCCATAGAAGCAGTTATATGACTCAGACAAACAGTGGTCTGTAAGGATTTTCCAGGTGACCACAGACTGGTTTATCATATGATCCTTACACCTGCTCATCATTCTGCACCATCAAAATCTGTTTCACTCCAGTATCATCCCCATTGACATATACATCTGACTTGATATAACTCATCTTAAAACAAACTTTCCTTGGACTTGATATTCTCATTCAACCACGGCCCATTTTTCTGCTTCTTCTTATAGTAAAACCCCTAGAAAGTTATGGATTATCACTATCTATTTTCCCACTCCCCATTTCTCCCAACAAGCTTCCTCATTCCCTGGCTTATTTCTGTCTCAGAGCCTTTGCACATGCTGTTTCTTGTGCCTGGAATGCTCTCCCCCTCACCTTGGCATAATTAACTCTGCACCAGTCAAGTCTCAGCTTCAGCATCACCTCCTGAGGGAGACCTTCCCTGACTGCATGGTTTAAAGCCGCTCCAAAACCTAGTCATTCTTTATCTCATTACTCTGTTTGTTTTCCTACATATCAATGAACACTCTCTACTTGAAATTATCTTTGTACTTGTTTATGGTTTATTTTTGTCTCTCCACACTAGACCATGTGACAGCAATCTTGTCTGTTCACTACTCTTTCCCTAATTTATACAATTGCTTTGCTCATATCATATGCTCAATAAATACTTGTTGTGTGAGTAAATGCTCTCATTATGAAAAGTTCTATACTGTGGCTCTGTTTCTAGTATGAAGCAACATGGTTTGTAACCCTGGCAGTATAAGAAAATTACCTAGGCATCCTATATAATAAAATGCTAATATGCAAATTGACTGAACGGCGGAACAACCAGTTGCTATGACGTGCACTGACCACCAGGGGGTAGATGCTCAATGCAGGAGCTGCCACTGGTGGTCAGTACACTTCCACAGGGGGAGCGCTGCTCAGCCAGAAGCTGGGCTCATGGCAGGCGAGCTCAGCCGTGGTGGCAGGAGCCTTTCCTGCCTCCACAGCAGCATTAAGGACTGCTCAGGGGATGTCCGCCTGCCAGTTTAGGCCCCATCCCATCAGGGAGCAGGCCTAAGCAGGCAGTTGGACATCCCCCAAGGGGTCCTGGACTGTGAGAGGGCTCAAGCTGGCCTGAAGGACCCGCTCTCCCCCCCCCATCCCCAGTGCATGAATGTCGTGCACCGGGCTTCTAGTATTTTTAATAATTCAGGTTCTTGGACCCCATACCAAGCTTTATTGAGGTGCCTTTGAAAGTGTCCTGACTTTTCCATTCACTCTGATGAAAAGTCTTGAAGTGACAAAGGTCAGGAACAGAGGATGAGCATTCAGGCTAACAGAGTTTGGGTTAGGTGACCTTGTGAATCCTTGTTCCTCCAGAGTAAAAAATTGTTGGAGACCACTAGATTGCAGCTGGGGGTGGGGGTGGAAGGAGATGAGAAGCTGAACTCTGTGACATGGGCCCATCTGGCTATTGAAAGCCACGGTCATTTTACCCACTTTGGTAGCAAAGTGGTTCTGTGAATTATCAGGGCACCTATTAGTCAGGAAAAACTCTCTACCTCACTATATCCTTTAACTTCATGGTCTAGAACTCTGCTGTCCATACAGTAGCCACAATTTAAGTATGAATTAATTAAAATTAAGGTATTTGAATTGAATTTATTAAAATTAAAATGAAATAACATGAAGAATTTCATTCTTCAGTCCCACCAGTCACATTTTAAGTATTCACTAACCACCTGAGCTAATGGCTATAGTATTAGATAGTACATTTCCATCTCTGTAGAAAGTTCTGTTAGACGAGATGGTTTAGAAAATGGGCTCCTGGGACGGTTCGGGCATCTACCTGCTGTTGTTATTGCTTTAAACGCCAGCCTTGTCAGTGCTACATGGAACTAAGCTTTACTCCGGTTAAGCAATGAGTCTCATGAGGCCTGGGAATTTCAGTTGAGCAGGTGAGAAGCTGATGAAAACAGCTTGTAAAAACATGTGTCAGCAGACTTGCCCACACACAAAGGAGATGCACATTTTCTCAGAGACATATCATTGTTGCCTCAGAGGACCTGGGGGAGAGCACATCTCTGAGCCAGGGAAGGCACTTCTCTTAACTTTGTCTCCTTGAAACCTGAGGTCAAGGTCACTCATAGGAATATCACTGGGATTCTTAGTTCACTTTAAGGCAGTTCACATGACTTACAATCTTATATTATCTCCTCCTTAGCATTTTACTAGCCAGATGATAAACACTAGCACTTAGTCTAACTTACTTTATAATTAGGTCCCTACGTGTCCAGGGTTACATCTTATTCCCTTCTCTGCAGCACCTGGTAATATGCATGGTGCATAATTATTTCTATACAAATGTTCCTTAGATTGGATGGATAAGTGGATGGATGGATGGATGGATGGATGGATGGATGGATGGATGGATGGATAGATGGATTCAGACCTGCACTGCCCATGTTTCAGTGATATCACCAGACATATTTTCTCATCTCAGGACTTCAGAGGAATAATTCTCTCTTCCAAGTCAACAGCGCATGGATGAATGAAGGAAAGTTTCTCTAATGTCATCAGAGCATTCTCATGGGACTTAATCAGAAAAGCCATTTCCATTTTCTTCTCTCTGGTAGAAAACCAGCTACAGAAAGAAGAAATCCAACTCTAAAGGAAAACATGGCAATAGGTAAATTTCATAAGAAAAGAAATTGTGCATGTGTCACATTCAGGTTCCCAGAGCATTTTTTCTTACTCATTTAAAAACCCAATCTTGAATGCTTATTAAAGACTCTCAAATCTTCTATTCTCACATCTTGTCTCTGGGGGAGAGGAGAAGGAGACTGCATATTCCACAGTGGGGAGCACATGTCACCTGGTAAAGGAGCCTAGTTGTCGGAGTGTATTCATTATCTCCCAGTGGTGTGCTCATGTCCATGAGGATGGGACACTACAGGGAAATCCCATAATGCTTATTCAGAACAATGTGAACACTGTTTCTCCTCTCTAGCATACCTTTTCTTGTTAAATTATCAATTATGTAAATATTGGTTACTTAGCAATAGTGGTTTTTAGCAATTATTTTCTGATTATAAAAATAATCCACAGTCGCCCTGGCTAGTTTGGCTCAGTAGATGGAGCATCTGCCTGTGGACTGAAGGGTCCCAGGTTCGATTCAGAGGCACATGCCCGGGATGTGGACTCAATCCCCAGAAGGGGGTGTGCAGGAAGCAGCCGATCAATGATTCTCTCTCATCATTGATGTTTCCCATCTCTCTCTACCTCTCTGAAATCAATAAAAAATATTTAAAAAAATAATCCATTACAGAAGTATAGAAAAGTATAAAGTAATTATATAAAGTATAAAGCTATTAAGAAAAATAAAAATGTTTGTAACCTTACTACCCTGAATTACTACTGTATATACTGTAGTACATTTTCTTTCCTTTTTCTATGCTATGTACAGTTGTATCTTATGAATAATTAGGATCATGTTGTTCATACTTAATTTTATTTGTATATTTAACAATGCATTATTAGGAGTATATCCCTATAGCATTAAATAATTTTCAGAGCAAGATTATATAAAGTTTTTACCCCCCCCCCCAATGTATAGACTATACAGTATTATTTAAAGGAAAATTTATGGTTTTAATTTCTTATATTAAGAAAGAAGAAAGTCAGCACTCTCCCTCTCTGGAGCATGCTGCACCTGTCATCTTTCTCCCCCTCCCCTCTCCTTCCTGTGCCTTTCCCTTGCCCCTCTTCTTCCCCCTTTGCCTTTCTCTCACCTAAGCTCCAGGGCCCTTCTTTTTGCCTCTGTAACTTGATTTCTGAGCTCCTGTATCTCAGCTGGCTTGCTTCTTCCTACCTGTGTAACTTTCTAGATAAACTTCTGCTTATAATTTGAAAGAAAAAGAAAGCAAGCAAGAAAGAAGAAAATCTAAAAATTAATGCATTTACATATAATTTAAGGTGTTGAAAGAGGAATAGCATAATTAACAAAGTTCCAAACAGAAAATTAAACTAAATTCATGCACACAGAAATGTGTTAGATTTGTCTACTGTATCTTTTTCCATGCTGTACTTTGAACCCTGTGATCTTTATGTTTTAGATGTATCTCCCCTCCTACATCTTTGAGGATCTTTAGCTGAGGCATTTGGTCCATTTTCATTTAAATGTAATCATTGAAATATCTCTGTCTCTTATTTTTTGTTTTCTATCCTACTTTCTCTCTCTCTCTCCCTCTCTCTCTTTTCCTTCTGAACTGATTTCTTTCCACTTTTTTTCTACTACTTTTAAAGTTATACATCTAATTCTCTCTCCTGGAACTCCTCCTAGAATGTTAACAAGCATATTACTGTATTCTAAATTGAATGAATACATTTCCTTCCTTCCTTCTCTACTTTACAATAACCTTAGAACACTTTAATCCTTTTACCCTTTCTAATTTATATGCTATTGTTGCTGTGTAACTCATTTCTATTGTCACAGTTTTACACAGTCAGCTTTTTGGATTCACTCATATACTTGCCACTTTCTTGACTCATTATGCCATCTTTCATCTCAATATGCATACATAATACAAATATGTACAGTTCTATCTTTTCACTTGCTGTTATCTATATCTGCCATTTTCCTGACCAGCTAGATGAATTGTGCCTCTTAAGAGAGCAAGGTCAGAAGGGAAGCATATCCTGGAAGCCAGTTCTAGAGCTTCCAGCAATTTATGTGAAGCCCTTATTCATGCATTGACTGTCCTGGGCTCGAGCCCTCACCCCTCACAGTCCCAGTACTTCAGAGATCATGTATTCCCACCACCAACTCTCTAACCACCCTTTCTCCATTGCCTATACCCTCCTTTGAAAAAAAACAACAACTAAAAGAGCCATCTGCTTTGGAAGCTACCCTGGTTATACTGTCCTCTTTCAGAAAGTGTTAGAAATAGAGGCTAAATTCAAAGATACTACATCACCCAAAACTGTATGGCGACAGGACCAGGACTCTTGCATCAGCCACATTCATATAAAGGAGAGACTGCCAATTCTTATTGCAGAAAGGATTTTCATTTCAGAAGCCTGAGCCAGCTTTGAAGTGGATCTCTGGCCTGGAGGCATTTTGAAGCATCATAACACAAGGCAGGTGCTGAAAAGTATGTCTAAACCCACCTGGCACTGCCTTTGGCTTCCCTGAATGCAGAGCTGGCCCCAATCTCCAAGCTCTCTCTGGGATCCCATGGCATCCAGCACAGGATGAGAGAGGCCATCAACACTGATGAGTTAGTAGCCCCCAAGTGAAGGTCTGACTGAGAGGCATTCCATTCCATCTGATTATTCCCTGTTTTATGTAAAATCTCCAGTGTGGTTTCCTTTTGTTTCTCTTTTGACTGAAGGACCTCTTACCTGGGTTCACAGTTGATCAAAGCAATTGTGCAGGTTAAAAAAAAAGTCCAGATGATGGGTTTACTGACACACCTACTGACCTTCCTCATTAGCTGCTGTTGCAAGGCAATAAAAAGGGAAGCTAAGAACATTTGCAAATTCAAAGTCAGGTCTGGGCATTCTCCTTGGACATGGGCAGAAATCAGCCCTCTCACTTTGTACCAGTCCTGCGGAATGCTTTCAACAGGATAGATCAGGCTAATAAATTTTGCTTGCTTGATGGAAGATAAAAGGCATAAAGGGTAAATATAATTTAGGAGATGAAAATTTAGTTAATGCTTAGGAAATGTTTAAGCCAATATAATTTTTTCTATTGGTGAAGGTGGTCACTTGGAAATTAAGGTTAAGTTTACTATGAGTCCCATGGGTCTAAAAGACTTTTCAAGTACTTTTCAGCATTTCTAATAACAGATGTCTTCTTTTCTTTTTGGAATACCTAGAAAATAGTATCTACAACCCCAAACCATTCTGAAGAATATTTGGAGCTAACTGATGAGAGTAACAGAACAAGGAGACAATCAGACCAGCACTTGACACTTGATAATTGTTGACTGAACGGATGAGTAAAACATCAACTCTCCAGATCTAAAGCAGGGTGCTGACATCTCCGAAGAAAGTGAGTGAAATAATTCCAAAAAGCTCAACCAAGAGTGCTATATTTGGAAAATTAAGTTTCAGTTCCTGAGAGAACACAGGAGAAAGAAGGGCCATTTCCATAGTGGTATTCTAACGTTTGAATGGCAGGGGATGTGTGGATGTCATAGGATGGGACCCTAGGAAAAGTCACCTGTGTGTTTTAACACTGATACAAGCTTGACAGTGATGGGATATTTGTGCACACACAGAACTCACAAAACAGCAGACCAGTTTTACTAATAAATCTAATGCAAATATCTTAAATAAAATATTGGCACATTAGTTAGGATATTCTTTTTTTTCAACTGGCATGCTTTCTAATAGCTTGTTGACTAAAGAGGAAAAGATAGCTTTATTATAAAAAAATAATTAAAATATTTCAGTAATGCAGAAGGGACCCTGGCCAGTGTGACTCAGTTGGTTAGGTGTCAAAAGATTGCAGGTTCAATACCTGGTCAGGGCATATGCCTGGGTTGTGGACTTTATCGCCAGTAGGGGCCATGCAGGAGGTTGTGAATTGATGTCTCTTTCTAAAAATCAATTAAACAATATCTTTAAAAAGAACAGAAGGGCATTTTGGGGAAACTCATTTTTGATCATGGCCTTTGGATCAAAGTCTTTGTTAGAACCACCAGCTGAAAGAGCATTAAATCAGAATCAACAGGTGAGCCACAGATAAATGGGTTTTTCAAATCATAAAAAAGTGGGAGTAGAGGCTGCTCACAAACCCAGATACTGACTCTGTTTTCTCCAATCTGGCAGAAGTTTCTTCTGTGAAAATCAATCTTCTGTTTAGGTAAGTTCTTCCAAAATGATGAGGTAAATACAGTTCCACTTCCTGTCGGAAATTCCAGTCGGTTCTGAGGGGAGCCACTGAGAAGGCTGACCTGGTGGGATGAGGGAAGCAGGAGATGAGCTATGAGGATGAGAGGGAGAGTGATGGCCCACATTCTTCAGGAGAATGAACATTAAGTTTGTGAAGAGAGGGCTATGGCATCCTTGGAGTGGCACCGATTAGTAACATCAATCATAAAGAAACCCAGTCATGACTGCTGGCCGCTGACAGGCCTACACCAGCAAGAGATTAGAGCTGAAGTCATTAAACCGTCTCCTGGAAGCTTAGCTGATTGTGCTCTGCTTAATCCTTTTAGGCAAACAGGCCCTTCTCGCCAGGCCTTGGACAGAGGCTCAGGCCAACTCTAGCCTGAAATGCCGCCGACTTGAGAAATTACACCTAGTATTCCGCGAGCACTGGGAGTAAGTACATGAGTTGGTCTGTGAGGTGTGGACAGCCAGTTTGCTCATGGCATGAGACTTCCATAGAACTCCACCCAAGCACAAAGGGATAGAGGGAAAAATTCTTCAAGATAAGTATTCAGGGTGGCTTTATGGGAGCCAAGAAAAAGTAACCCTGCATCTGTTACCTTCACTCTGACTCCCAGGTTGACCAGGCCCCGAGGGGACATGGGTAGGAGTGGAGGGGGTGGGGGAGGGGGTCTGAAGCAGTTCTAGCACATGACTTGTGGGTCTGAGGTGGAAACTGGCCTTTTGAGGGACCAAGCCAGAAGCTAGAGATCCCGGAGACTCTGGAGACTGCTCCTGTTCTTTTCAGAGGGATTCCGGGCTCAGGCCCAGGAGGCACAGCCAGCTGCCACTGGGTCGTCAAATCTCAAAGAATAAGTTGAAAGTCAGTCTGGGTTGAGAGAAGACTGTCAGTTCACAGAGTATGTGAAGATCTTCCTCTGAGGAATTTCTGTCCTAAATGGCTGTGAAAGGAAGGGACAAAGGCTGGCTTTTAATTGTTTAAAATTTGAACGGCCTTGAGATCCCTCTATTTTATTTTTTTCTAAGTGTGGGCTTATCATCCAACATATACAAAGGTCTTTGTTTTCGATGTGCCACCAGGAAAGGTCTAAAGCACTGCTGCCCTAAAGAAATACAATGCCTCAAATGGAGTTTTAAGCCCCCGAGTAGTCACATGAAGAGGCAAAAGATATGAACTTCGGGTGATAATGATATGTCATTGGAGGTTCATCAACTGTAACAAATGTACCATTCTGGGGCTGGATGTTGATGAGGGGGAAGCTGCGGGAGTGTCCAGCAGATGGGAACTCTCTATACTTCCCACTCAATTTTGTTGTGGACCTAAAACTCCTCTAATATAAAAAGAAGTCTATTTTTAGAAAAGTAAAAGGAAATAGAAAACATGAATTTTAATAATGTATTTTATTTAATCAATCTATTATCATTTCACCATGTAATTAGTATAAAAACATATAAATGAGATCTTTTACATTATATTTTCATGTTAAGTCTTTGAATGTGTTGCATCTCAATTCTGAGTAGCCACTTTGAAGTGCTCAGAAGCCACAAGACATAAAGGATTGGACATAAAGGATTACATCACAAGCTCCCTGCCCACCGGGAGCTTATAAGCTTGAATCCTTACCCTGTATACTCTACCAGCTGACAGAGTACAGAGACCTACCCATAGGATCCCTCTGGAGATGGGAGCTTTTCTAGAGGTTGGTGCCAGTGACTAGTACCAGGTGGTTTTTACACAGTTCTCTTCTTCTCAGGTTCTTAACTAACAACTTTGCCACCCAAACCACACCAATCATAACTAATTCCTGACAGATTCCACAGGACCAATTGGGCCAACTCAAATTCACATACTTCTTCTGACAGTATTTTCAATGACTCCATTCTGCATGGATTTAAGGGGACAGTACAAGACAAGGAAAAAATGAAACAGCCTCCCGGGACGATCTCTGTAGATTAACTTAATTTAAAAATGCTTGTGGACTCTGAACAAGGACCAGGGCCAGTAGTAGCAGGACTGGTTCTGACACAGCACTCTTGCCACTCCTGAAGGGAGGTTTGGCCCACACCTCCACATTTTAGGGATGAAATTTTTTAAAGAGCCTCTGCCCTTCACATGCAACCAATTCCACGTGAGGTGGCACACCTGAGCCAGCACCGGGGCTAATGCCTGATCCCTGTGTCTGTGCCGCACTGGCCTCCACTCACCCTCCAGACCTGCTCATCCCCAGGCCCTAATCCCTGGCTCAGCACCTCAGCCTTCATATCTGCTTCTAGATCTCTTCAGATGCTCTTGTCTGGTTCACTGACCTTAGCTTCTTGCTCAGCTCTGTGCTTTCCTGATTCTATAGTCTCTCAAGTGTGGACAGGAGTTCCCAGTTGCCACAAGGACCCTGGGAGCCCTTATCAGCAAGGTTGCCCAGGCCTTCCCTGCCTCCCCTCCAGTTCCCTGGTGCAGTGAAGTTCTAGCTAATTCCTGCTCCCAAGGTCCTGGGAAGCCCATGTTAGACGCGCCAAGTATGGGTCTCACAGCCCCACCCTTGTCAAGGCCTCTCTGCTCCCTGCACCCCACTATCCTACTCCCTCTATAGCCCCTACTTCCACCCTGCCAGTGCTCTTCTCAAATCTCTTGGAGCTGGTTGCCTCTTCCATTACCAAGCTGATATGATAATTTCAGAACCCTCAACCTCTATATTAGCAAATTCTCAACTTCAGTGCCTAAAATGGATTGAAATAAACTTTCATTTTTTTTTCAATATTGATATTGCCCAAACCCCATGCAACCCCCCCAGTTTTTCTTTCTGTGGGAGCTGGATACTACAGATCGCTGTGTGGTGACTTCCTTTGCAACCTATGCCCCCACGCTGATGCCAACACTTTCATGGGGTGAAAAACTCCCTAGAAGATTTTCAACTTTTACTCAAATGCTCTTTTCTCTCTGGTAATTTTCCTGTTTCTGAATATCAAAAGCTCTACCATTTTGAATTCAAAGAGTCTACCTGTACTGAGATCAGTAACACAAGCAGTTTTCAGCTTAGAAAGTCTGTTTTATTATTTTATTCCCTCTTCTTGAGATTATGTTCCTGCAAAATGTTTGGTGTCCTGGAAGGGGTCTAAGGTAACAGTGACTTGGATAGCTCCAGAAGGGAGTCGGGTATTTGGCTAGAGTGACCAGGACCCATTTTTCCAACACATCCCGGAAGAGACAGCCGGCTCTGAGGGTTGCTCTAAGCAGCTTGCTTGACATAATGAGAATGTGCCTTATTCTTTTTGATAGCAGTCCTATGCTCAACCTCCTACTGTGATTTGGAGCAGGTGGTTTCCTTGTGTTTGGCTCTGGTTGCTCACCTCTTGGTAAAATAAGAAATGGGCCACACAAAACTGTCACTTGACAGATACTGTCAGCAGCCAGTTGAATGCAAGCCAAAGCCTACTGTCAAGCAGAAAGCAAGTGCAGGTGCTCAAGTGGAATTCTACCTGACTGAGTCAGGCCTTAGCAGATGTTAGAAAGGCCCCTCTGAGATCGCCTGCATGGTGTGATGTGCTTCCCACATCCTGAGATACATTGTGTTGTTGGCTCCCCTTGGGGATGAAGGATTGAGAGATGAATATGTTCACAGGCATGAATGAGGTTGTTCAGATGTACCTGTACTTTCCAGGGTGTGTGTTCTATTCGGATTTCCTGAGCATACACCTGAGGGAAGAAAAGAGTTCTACTGTTACCTGCATTCCATGAAAATCCACTGGCTGGTATCAGTGTTTGCTCAGCCCCTGAGACATTTCTGCTGTTCTGAATCAGAGGATCATCAGGGCTGACATGCCCCAGCTCTCCACTAGGGGGAGATTCCAACCAGCACAGGCCCCAGGAGGAGCTGTTATTGAAGAGACTGAACGGCAAAGAAATTGGATTTTTGTGTGTGTGTCTTTTAACAGGAAACACAATTCTTCCATATATTGGCTTCACTATGATTTTGTGGTTAGATTTAATTTGGGTGCTGTCAGAGTGGATGTTATATCGCCCTTTCTCCTAATCTAAAAAGCTCAAAGAATTTCTCTGCAGCACAAGGCATTTTTGTTTTTCTATTATCAAATAATACGTATACTCTTCTCTTCTTCCTGGCACTGAGCCTGGTGCCACACAGAGTCATATGAGGGGGTAGGCTCAGTGCCACACATAGTCATATGAGTGGGTGGGCTCAGTGCCACACATAGTCAAATGAGCTGGGAAGTTCAGTGTCAATGTCACAAGAGCCCAGTGTCTGCCAGGGCTCTCTGAAAACGGTGACCTTCTCATTCAGTCTAACCAGCAGCCTGCAGCTAAGCCTACTCAACACCAAATCTATTTTGTGTATTTATCACCTTCCCTCTATTAGGTATATAGCTAAAAAGAAATGGGGGTCATTCTTGCTTTATGGAGTATATATATATATATAGTTGAAAACCGGTGAGTAAAATGTAATTGTTTCTAGGGCAGTGACACAGAAATGCTCTATTCAAATGCTGAGGTAGCAGAAAAAGCATCATGCTGGAGGGAGAAGTTGTGTTTGAATTCCTGCAATGTTCCTCACTTATTGGTCCAGGTTTCTCAGTCTAACATAATACCTCATGCTTCCATTCTCATCAGTTAAATAGGGATAATAATGCCAGAATCCTAGGAAGATGGGTAAAGTTATGCAGGTGAAAAGGTATAGCATAGTGATTGGCACATAGTAGGTACTTAATCTGTTACTTCTCCCCTTGGGTCAAGAAGCTTCTTTGCCATCTGGTTAGTTTTAGAGATAATCTCTCTCTAATGCCGGTTTTCCTCATATTACTTAAGTTGTATGAGTACCCTGTAAATGTTGGAGATTAAACCCTTATCGGTGATAACATTGGCAAATATGTTCTCCCATGCAGTGGGCTTTCTTGTTGTTTTGTTGATGGTTTCTTTTGCTGTGCAAAAGCTTTTTATTTTGATGTACTCCCATTTGTTTTCTCTTTAGTTTCCATTGCCCTAGGAGCAGTATCAGTGAAGAAATTGCTTTGGCATATGTCTGAGATTTTGCTGCCTGTGGATTCCTCTAGTATTTTTATGGTTTCCCGTCTTACATTTAAGTCCTTTATCTATTTTGAGTTTATTTTTGTGTATGGTGTAAGTTGGTGGTCTAGTTTCATTTTTTGCATATATCTGTCCAATTTTCCCAACACCATTTATTGAAGAGGCTGTCTTGACTCCATTGTATGCTCTTGCCTCCTTTGTCGAATATTAATTGAGCATAGTGGTTTGGGTCGATTTCTGGGTTCTCTATTCTATTCCATTGATCTATATGTCTGTTCTTGTGCCAGTACCAGGCTGTTTGGAGAACAGTGACTTTGTAATACAGCTTGATATCTGGTATTGAGATCCCACCTACTTTGTTCTTCTTTCTCAGGATTGCTGCAGCTATTCAGGGTCTTTTCCCTCATATTACTTAAAGGCCTGTTCTTTTGATCAATGTGAGATAGAGATGCTCTTTAGTGAATGGGGAGTGGGCAAATTGAAAAGAGAGCCATCTGTGAGGAATAGAAAACATGATGTAGTTGTAATAGAAGTGGATTGAAATTGCTTCCCAAACCAGCCAAAAGGATGCTGCTTCTGCCAACCCCAAATGCCTTGATGCCCATTTGTGGCTCAACTGGGCATGCTCCAGACCCAGGTGCCACCCCAGCAGGGGTGCCTTCATCTTCTCTTGATTTAAGGTCTCCATCCTCATCCCAGGATGATAGATGTTGCAGTACATTGGCAGGTAGTATTAAATTGAGGCCCTACTTCCATAGAACTAACTTATAACTTTACACCTTTTTTTGGAAGCTCACTGGATTTGATAAATGCCTCCATGAACATCAACATCCAAGATTTCTTCACCCTCAGAGGCTTGGTTTACTGGTACCTGGACGCAACATCCCAACAACTAGATAGATTTAAGTCCAAGATATATTTCACTCTGTCTTCTTGGCTTCCCATTTGGCACAAGACATGTGTTCCGGTGGAAACACATTGCTGTGTGGCTAGGCTGCGATAGCTTTATCACCTCAGTTCAGCTGCATTTAGGATAAGTAGGCTTTTGTGGGCTGGCCTGAGAACTTTGCCATTATGTGTCATTTTTAGCTATGAAATATGAGGCCCAAATTCTAAATGACTGTCTTACTAACTTACTTTTAGAATTACTTTCTTATAAACTGGGAATAGCTGGTTCTTTTGTAAATGTCCAGAACCAGAACTATGCTTCAGATAAGTAAGGGCATTTTTAAATGACAGGAAGTCCTTTTGCAAGAGGGGCTGATGTACCTTAGGAAGTCAAGTGGGGCACACGTTGCTTCTTACATCATGAGTCAAGGTAAGAGAGAAAGATGACTGAATAAAGGACACTATATTTCAGGCCAGCCCCAGGGACCAATGCCTGTGTCTTAGAGAAAAAGAGAGGCCTAAAGCAGAGATAAATTGCCAAAAGTTATATGCACTGGGAGCAGTGTAACTGGGACACCAGTACCCTCGGTGTGGGCAATGTGGGCAGCACCCTTGACACCAGCATCCATGTGAGGTGCTACCACTGTGAGCTGGAATAGGAAGAATACAGGTGGTATTCTTAGTCACTAGGAAAGACCATGGTGCATTGGGCAGTACATGGGGACTTCATTAATGACGGGGGAGGATGTGAGGCATCTGGGAACGCTAGATAAATGTGTTGTAAGGGCTGCTGAGCCCAAACTGGTATGGACTAGAAAACATTTTTGAATAAAAATTTTTAAGTGTATGTAAGTATATAAGTATTTTGTGTGTGTGTGTGTTAAGTGTTCTATATGTATGTGTGTTGCATGTCATACATATTTGTATATATGTGTACAAATACATATACATATATCATAGCTGATTATAACCAGACCTAAATGTGGAGAAGGGGGCAGGGCGCGGACAGCCACAGCGCACCAGAATGTGTCTTATTCCTGGCATTCTCTCCCCAGCTCCTGAGCCCTTTCTCCTTTTTCTACCCTTCTGGCTTTTGACTCCAGGCTTCCCACAGATGCTGGCTTTTGCTTGGTTTTGATTTGACATCTGTTCTGGTTTTGCATCTCTCACTGCTTACACTGGTATTTGACTCCGTCTCTGAGTCTCTCTGCTGTTTAAAGCAGAATTTCCCAAAGGATTTCCACAAAAACCAGTTCAGAGAGTATTGTGGAAATTAGGTGTGTTCACATTATTCATAAAGAACAGAAATTCTACCCATATCCCAATTCCCAACCCCATGCCTGTATACAGATCATGCCCAATAAATATTTGCTGCATGAATAGAGGGGCCAAGTTTAGGGAACTCAAGTTAAAATAAAAAATAGGTGTCTTTGATTATAGAACTTTAGCCCTCACTCTGTTAAAAAGCATTAAGATTGAACATCATCTTAAATTTCATGCCTTAAATAAAAGTTAACTCAAAATAGATCATGGACTTAAATGCAAAACTAGAACTTTATATTACATTTAAATATATTTCTATGTAAAAGTAAAACTTTCAGAAGAAAACATAGGAGAAAATGTTCAGAACTGAGGGCCAGGTAAAAGGTTATTAGACATGACACCAGAGGCACAATCCATAAAAGAAAAAGTAAATTGGATGTCATCAAAATTTAAAAGCTTTTGTGCTGTGAAAGATCCAATTAAGAGAAAGAAAAGGTATCTCACAGCCTGGAAGTAAATATTTGCAAACCACATATCTATCAAAGGACTTGAACCAAGAATATAGAAAAAACTCTTAAACTCAACAGGAATAAAATAAAAAAAAGTTCAATTATAAAATGAGCAAAGGACATAGACAGACATTTCACCAAAGAGGAGATACAGATGAATAATAAAAACAGGAAGAAAGATATTCAACACCATTAGCCATTAGGGAACTGCAAATTAAAATTGCAATGAAATACCACTGCATACCTGTTAGAACAGCTACAATAAAAAAAAATAATAATGTTGGTGAAGATATAGAGAAACTGGATCCTGATGGGAATATAAGATGGTACATTGGTAGTTTCTTATATAAATAAAAAATAAACATGCAGCTACTATACCAAGCAAGTATATTCTTGGGCATTTATCTTGAAGAAATGAAAATTTATGTTGATATAAAGACCCACAAATGTTCATAGCATCTTTATTCATAGTCAGAAACTGGAAACAACTTAAATATCCTCCATTGGGTGAACAGTTAAACAAACTGTGGTGCATCCATACCATGGAATATTAATTATTCAGCATTATAGGAGAATAAGCTATTGATACATCCAACAACCTGGACCAAACTTAGGGGTATTATGCCAAGTGAAAAGAATTAATCTTAGCCCTAGCTGGTTTGGGTCAGTGGATAGAGCATCAGCCTCTGGACTAAAGAGTCCTGGGTTCGATTCCTGTCAAGGGCACATGCCTGGGTTGCGGGCTCGATCCCCAGGAGGGGATGTGCAGGAGGCAGCTGATCAATGATTCTCTCATTATTGATGTTTCTATCTCTCTCTCCCTCTCTGAAATCAATAAAAATATATTTTAAAAAAGAATTGATCTTAAAAAGTTACATACAATATAATTTTACTTATATAACATTCTTGACATGACAAAATTATAAACATGAAGAGCCTATTAGTGGTTGCCAGAAGACAGAGGAGGGGTGTGAACACCAAGGGGGAGCATAGGAAACCCCTTTGTGGTGATGGAATAGTTCTGTATCTTGGTCATGGTTACATGATTCTATACATAGGGTAAAATTGCATAGAACTATATGCACACACCAATGAATACATTTAAAAAGTGGGGAAAACTAAATAAGCCTATAATTCAGTTTATAGTAGTGTATCAGTGTCAATTTCCTGGTTGATACTGTACTACAGCTACATAACTGTCCTCATGGGGGTAGTTGGGTGAAGGATACATGTAACAATTTTGTACTATTTTGCAACTTCCTGTGAGCCAATATTTACTTCAAAATAGAAAGTTTATTTTACAAAATGAATAAATAAAAGGATTTAGAATATCGAAGAAAGAGTTTGAACCATGAGACCCTTTGTTCCTGGAGTATCGGGTAGAACTGGTGCTCTACAGAACACAAGTTGGGAAATCCATGTCAAAGAAACAGGGTTCTGGATCAACTACCATTATTCCCATTTTTCTGACATCCCAGGCCCAGACCTGCCAGGCTTTATCTCCATCAGTGGCCACACTGGCCCCAAAGTTCTGTTTGCCAGAGTTGGTTTTGTTTGAGAAGGGTTTCTAGAAAAGTTGTATCTTAGTTCATTTTTATTTTTTTGCTTTGACGCAGCCTGTCCTGTCAAGCTTCCGCCTCAATGTGTGTCAGTGTGTGACCAATGCCATGGCTCATCCACAGAACCTAATGGGATGTGACACAGCCACCATGGCAGGAGAGGGACAGCCGAGAGTCTGGAAGAAACAGCTTCATTGTTGCAATAACTGCGGACCCTCGGACGGTATTATGTCATGAACAGAAGCTGTGAATGGATCTGGAAGGAAGAAGCCCTTGTTTCTGGGGCAGCAGATCTGCAGTGTGTGCATACTTGGGTTGATATCTTTATCTGCACTGACGAACAGCCGAGATCAATGGTTCTTACATTTCAGGGACCATAAGAATCAGTTGAGGAAGCCCTGTAGATGCTCTGCTACATCAGAATCTTGGGGGCAAGAGGGCCTCACCAGGTGAAACTGAAGCAGGATCATCTTGGACCACATTTTCTTCTATGGTATCTCTTTTCAAAAAATTATTAGTTAGACTCTTGTTATTTGCAATTCACATTACATGAAGTATTTAAAACTGATAACCTCTACCCACTCACCTCTACCCATTGGTACATATCCTTAATGATTTTTTTATTCCTTTACATACTACTTAGAAACAAACCAGTATAGGTGTGTGTGTGTGTGTGTGTGTGTGTGTGTGTGTGTGTGTGTGTTGAAAAATGAAGGGTGAAAATCATTTCCAACTTATTGGAATCTCAATAGCGTTTGTGATATTCCCAAGGCTCTGGGAAATAGCAAGATTTTTATTTTGTTTTGCTTAATCGTGGTTAAGAAATCATTAGAGACAGTTTGAGCATTACCTTATGGGCCCTGCAAAAACCTTTATGAGTGCTTTTGAAAGCTATTTTTTAATTGACCTGAAAGAAATCCTGACAAATGAGTCTGATGGACTTGGTAACTCGTTTGCGATTGGATATTCTGGCTCCGCTTTAAGAGCCCCGCTGGAGCCATAACACAAGGACAGCACAGCTTTATGAAAATGGAAGGTAATACAGCGGAGATGGTCCCAGTAGTGAACATCCTGGACGTGACCTGAATGTCTCACTGTGAATGTCCTTGACTGAACAATGGTGATCCATGTCACCCTGTGTTTCCCAAAGCTATGTAAGCAATGGGGAAGAATCTAATAAAAACTATTACAGGATTTCATAGCCCTTCCTACTTCCCTCCCCTAACAAGGAGTTTTCTGGGTTTCTCTGGGTCCTGTAATCTTGTTTTAGATCAGTGATCTCCAAAATAGGGCATTCAGCATTGATCCGATGGGGTGCAGAAGAGAATGTTAGAACTTTTATTTATATTACTTTTATCTAAAAATAAAGATATTTAACTTAACTAATACTATTATATATGTTAGAATTAGCATCCTCATTTAGTCTATATGCCCCCAATGCTGGGACTCCTACAGTGTTCCCAGCTTCTTAAGAAGAGAGTGGAGACTCTTTGATCAAGGAGGTTGATGACAGCCCTCGTTTAGCCATGAGCCATCAGGTTATGGAAAGATATTGTAGTAGACACGTTCCTGGTTAAGTGAAATTAATCTGTTAAAATACTCAACAGATTAATTTAGTTAAATCTGTTATCTAGATTTAACTAAATTAATCTTCATAAAATGAATGAGTGGCTTAAAAACAATTTCTTCAAGGAATTTCCCATGTCTTTACCACAGAAAACTCTCACCTTGAAAATGTTCAAACAGCCCAAATAGTCCATTGAAGGTGGTAACAATGCAAACACAAGAGGATGTCAAGAAAATGAAAGAGCTGGCATTTTTCTTACTCCCTGAGTAATCAAATCTGCCCACATCATGGAGTATTTTAAAAGTCAGAGATCATGTATTAGATTTGAAAAGAAGTTAGCCAATCTGGGAGAATGCTTTTTGAGGAGATGCATTTATGCAAGGAACAATTGGAAAGTGGATATTTGGAAACATGTCCAGATTTATGTGATTTTGTTTTTACCTGAAGAAATACGTGTGTCACCTATAAAATCTTTCATATTCATACACTTAAAGAAACTATCAAATATCTGTTGAAAAATCTTCTGAAAAGCTTTAGTGTACTCTGAACCTATGGTTAAAAGTACAAAAATGAAACACCTTGTGATTAGTTAGGAAGAGCCAATGATTGACATCAGAGATGATGAAATTTAGCAGCAGAATTTAAACAAAAGCCTTTGCATAATCAGTGGAGTAGAATGAAAATGAGCATCTAAAGGGGCACTTCTTCCACCTGGCTCTATGCATCTTTGAAGGGAACTTTTTCAGCTGCAATAAGCAATAAAGCCAAGTATCAAGGAAAGAAAAAAAGAGAGGGAGGGAGAGAGGGAACTGAACCTATAATCTGAATTAGAATCGCTGTATCACAAGTATTAAACCAATGAATTCTAAAATAATCAAGTATAAAAAATAAAATAAAATAATCAAGTATATTTAATCATACCATTCTCACTAAAAATATAATTAAGTTTCCATAGTGAGGGCAAAGTTTTGTTAACTTATTAATAAACTACCTTGGAATATGTATAAATATTTTGAGGAATAAATATGATCTTTATCTCAAAAGTTTTTAAACGATGGAGGTGTGCAAGGAGCTCTTCAAGGTAGGTCTAGGGTGGTCAGATACGGATGCCAGAGGGAGGGGATGCCATAAGAAGTGTCTGGGATGTGGGATTTTAAGGTGATAGAACTGAGATGTCAAGATTCTGAAGTCTTTGGAGTCATTTTCAAGGACTAAGCATAAAAATCCCAACCATCAGGAATCAGGAATAGAGAAAGATTCCATGAATTGTATAAAAGTCTTCATGTGTGTGTGAGGAGTGTATATAAGCAATATGCTAGAAATCAAGATGTTAAGAAACATTTCTAGTCATAAATGCTTTGAAAATAAACGTGCACTGTTAGGTATTACAGCCTCTATGACTCTTTGCAAAATAATGAACAGCACTGGATGATGTCACCTTAACTGCTGTATTATTAGTCAGCTTGGGCTGTCGCAACAAAGGACCACAAACCAGGCAACTTCAACAACAGAAATTTACTTTCTTGAAGTTCTAGTAACTAGAAGTTTGAGATCAAGGTATTAGCAGGGTTGGTTCTTTCCAAGGACTGTGTGGTGTTAAAAAACAATCCAACTGAGTAAATTGTAAAGATCTTATTAGCTTTATTCAGTGATTCATGAATCAGACAGCATCACATTAGCAGATAGAAAGAGCTTTACAAATGGGCTTTTGTAAGCAGAGGGAGCAGGAACAGGGAAGTTATACAACCCCCCCCCCCAAAAAAAAGCAGGTTTTTTATTGCAAGGTTACTTTCCTCAGAGGAATGGTAAGGGTCTATCAGGAAGATTGCCTAATAGTGCTGATCAGGTGATTCCCAATGGATTGGTTTAAGATTTCATTTCTGGGATAACCAAAACTCTTACTAAGTTGTCTCGGTTTGGTGACATGGGGCTTAGCATAAGCAACTCCATTTTGGGCCTGTTGACTTGTTTTGAACAGAGAGAAGGATCTATTCCATGTTTCTCTCCTAGCTTCTGATGGTTTGCTGGCAATCTTTGGTGTTCCTTGGAGATGGCTGTCTTCTCCCCGTGTCTGCACATCATTTTCCTCCTCCCCATGTCTTTCTGTGCCCAAATTTACCTTTTTTAAAAGGACTAGGGGCCAATTTCATTCCAATATGAACTCATCTTAACTAATTACCTTTGCAATGATCCCATTTCCAAAAAAAAAAAAATGATCACATTCTGAGATTAGGACTTCAGTATGTGAATCGGGGGAAGAAGGGTGGAGTTCAATCCATGTCAACCATGACTATGTAAAATAAAATTCTAGCTCCTTCATTTCTTTTATAAGTGTGGCTTTGGTCAAGGACTGGGACCTGCAAAGCCCACAGTTCTGCATTACTATCAAGGAATCACCTCTGTTCTTATTGTCCCACATGCAATCTCTATCCTGTACCTAAGTATGGTACTCCATGAGTAGAAACCAACCAGAGATATTTTGAGCTAAGAACCAGTGCTATAATTTACATTCCTAGCCATGTCTTCCCACAGCTGGTTTCTCGTTTCCATATGTCATACCCTTTGTTCTTCTAAAGCTATAGATAAAAGATTTCAGACCAGGCAGCATTTCAGAGTGTCTGTGCTTATCTGTGAAATATCTTCCTGAAAGGAAGCACTTTAAAGGTCTTATTTCAATAAGATTGCCTGTCTGAGCATACTAACAGTGGGATTTTAAAAGATTCTTGCCCTTTATTTGCTATCATTTTCAATGTGAATAAAGAAGTTGTCCTTAACTCAGGACAAGAGGCTGCTCTCCTTCAGAACACAGCGCCTAGAAATATAACACTTAGGCAGTTGTAAATCCTCATTGTCGGTAATAAACAGAATGTATTCTGATATATTTCATGACCTATGAAGATAAAAATCTTCCACAACCATCAAGTGTTGCTTTTGGTATTCATGTGAATGAGCAGTGGTTTGAATAATGAGTGAGACCTTGGAGACAGCCAGCAGGCTCTGGGAGCATGGGAGGTGACTCAGCTCCCATATGCAATTGCCAGCTAGAAAATACAAGTCAAAAAGGTGGATTGAACTGAAATTTTTTGAATCTAAAAAGTCTTCCTGAAGTGTTACAATAACTCAGTCTAAACCCAATACAGAGATCGTAGAACTATAAGTCTCTGGATTGGTGCAAGATGCTTTAAAAATTCGTTTATGTCTGAAATTTTGAGGGCTTCTCTGAGGAGATAGAGTGAGTAATGGTCACAGGGACAACCTTTCTCAAACATAGGAGCCACACTGGATGTATCTGACCACAGACTTGACCATGTACCATGTACCATCACATGGGTGGTAAACAAGACCTGTTAGGACTCCTCCAACCTTGAGATTCTATGTCTCTGAATTCTGGATGGTGAAGACATTATAGGCCCAAATATGGCAGACTGAAGTGGGTCTGGGCCAGATATCCAAAGCCTTTCCCTCTTCCAGCTCTGCACTGAAGGATTCAGTTCTGGAAGTGAAAGAAAAAAAGGCAAGTTGACATTTGAAAATACTTATTGAATACCCACACCAATTGCGATGAATGGTTTAACATTTCCATAGGAAAAGTAGAGTGGTCTATCCCAGAGACTAACTCTTAGGTCCACCTTTTGGAAGATAAAAGGAATTCAAATCTTTCCAAAACATGCTGAATTATTAGGCGTTAAAGAGACTCCAAGTGCCCCAGAATTAGATTGAGCATAAACACCTGTATGGTTCCTATAAGAGGCAGCTTTAGTCACTACCCCCAAGTTGAGTCAACCCTACAGAAGGGACAGTCACTTGTTCAGTGTGACATTTGCGATTAAGAGGGAATAGGTGGCAAGTGGGGGTGGGGAGGTGGGAATTTCCCCCTCTTTTCCCTCTTAGTTCTGGCTGGTCTGACAATCAAATTGATTAACAAGAGAAAATAACCAAATTTAATTATGTGTGTACATACAAGGGTTCCATAAGAATATGGGTCCTGTAGGATATATTAGGCAGTTAATGCTTATATGCCACCTGAGTTAAGAAGAAAGGGGGTGTTTGGGGTCTCAAGGGAAAGAAAGGCAATTCACGTAGAGATAGTAAAGCAAATGTTTGGTAAACAAGTGTTTGCTGGGCCATCTTCAACAATAGGACACAGAGAGGATTTTGATCAAACAGGCCTTTCTTGGCTCCTCCCTGTCGCTCACAGTAGTTCACAGTAAGCCATAGTTATCTATGCTAATAGCTGCCATCCAGGAGCAGGTCCTCTTTCTAAAATTTTTTAGGCCGCTAGGGAGAAAGTCAAAGTTTCTTCCTGAGTCTTTTGTTTCTTGAAAATAACCTGCTTAAATAATCAATATCCCCAAAAGGCCATATTTGGGGGGTACAAACTCTGCTCCCCCTCACAAATGTGTGTAATTCCCTCCCTCCCTACGATTGGATTAGTCTGTGGAAGCCTACTTTATATTTTTTAAAAATTGTGGTAAAATATACAGAACATAAAATTTACCCACTAAATTGTATCCATTTTTAAATGCACAATTCAGTGACATTAAGTGCATTCAACAATATTGTGCAGCTAACCACCACCAAAACTTTTTCATCATTTCCAAAACTGTGTCATCATCCTAAACAGAAACTCTCCAATTACTCTAATCCAAAAGAGAGAAAAGTACCTATTGTCTTACTCTCTCCTCTCCAACTCCAAGCACTGCTTCAGCCCTGCAGTAGCATCTACCGAGGATCAATGGTGCCGAGAACAGGTAGTGCCCCCCATAACCACACGGCGGCCCTAACTAAGATCCAATGACCTTGTGGGACCCGGGCCAGGCTGCACCACCCTCACAGGGAGAACACACTCAGACCCTGTGCCAGTGTTTTTCCAGGAACACTGCCTCGGCCACATGGCCAGCCGTTATGTGCTAAGATGAGCGCTCAATTAATTTTAACGATGTCATAAACTAGATAATCGGAAAATGAAATGGACCAGTCTGCTTTCAGACTTAGGGGTTAATGACAACAGACACATGATAAACAAATAGTGTTAAGGCTGAAAAATGACTCCCTCCTCTTGGTCGTCTGTCCTGACTGGCTTTTCAAGCTCCAGCGGCTTTGTTTGTTTAGAAGGCAGCAGTAAATCTCTGAAATTAGAACAGGCAGAGCCAGAGGGCCAGGGCATCTTGCTCCCTGCTTTGGCTTCCCTCCACCATTTTGGCTTTTCCACCCTGAACCCTGGGAATGACTCACACTACTGCCTCTGGGATGAGGAAAGAGTTATGGGCAACAAGACTTTTAATCATTCACATGTCCTTCTAGAATACAGGGTCAGCTCTGACTGGATACCAGTCCTATCTATGCCACTGACATCTGGGATCTTCTCACCCTCAGGTACTCAGACCACCTGCAAACACTTGTGCATTCTTGGTGGCTCCTCTGCTATAATAATAACATTGTAGGTCTGTTTCATTCATCCCTGGGGAATAAATTGAGTGGCTAGACTTGTGAGTTACAACCTTCATTACTGATGGGGAAACTGAGGCTTGGTGCATTAAGTGACTAACTCTAAAATAACCAGTTGTTAAAACCCCAAACCTTACCTGTTGGCCAATTTATAGGTGCTCCCTTTCCCAGAGATGGAGCATCAAAGACCAAAACTTGGGACTGACTATGGTGAGAAGCAGCAGAGGTGGTAAGCTGGCAGCTTGAGACCACAGAACCAGAAACTAGACACAATATTTTGATTAATAGAATTTAGGAACTGGAAACAACCTTAGGGGTGTGTGTGTGTGTGTGTGTGTGTGTGTGTGTGTGTGTGTTGTTGTTGTTGTTGTTTGTGCTGGTTAAAATATAGATCCCTAGGCTCTTCCCTAACCTGTTCATTCAGAATTTCTTGGAGGTATAGGCTCTTCCCTAACCTGTTCATTCAGAATTTCTTGGAGGTAGAATCTAGAAATCTGTATTTTTGCAGATTATTCTGGCACTGCACCAGGTCTAGGAAACACTGACCACATTGATCACACCTCCCGCAGAAGGTGCATCTGAAAGAGCCATGAGATCATCCCCGCCTGTGCTGGACTTGCACTCCTGTAAATGCAGCCTGGATGGCACTAGCATTTTCAATGCTGGAATCATAGAGAGGAATCACTATTGAGTCTGGAATCAGAAATATTCTCAACTTCTTTTCTCATGAATCACCACCATATTTATCCCTGTGAATCTCTAACGCACAACACAGGCAGAATATCTGAGAAACTGGAAGCATAATTTAAGCTAGTGTGTTTACTCTGCCCTTAGTTTACTTGCCCCCCTTTCCTATGACTGTCTTTCATTGTTAAAACCAATGGTGTTTCCATCTCATCCTGGGCATCAAATTATAATACAATTAGGAAGTGGGTCTTATTCTCTAGCATGGATCAGTTCAACAAATATTTAATGAGCAGCTAATTCAGCATTTAAGTGCTAGGCCTTTAATATATAAACATATAATTCCTATATAAGGCAGAAATGATATTTTCCTCAAAAGAGATGCAAAGTTTTATGCATGTTCAAAGAAGGCAAAGAAAAAATGAGGGTGGGCTGAGGACAGAGAAGGGCCTTTTGGGGAGAGATCCCATTTGAGTTGGAGCTTAAAGTGCCATCATCCCAGATGGGCTAAGGAAGGCATTTCATATAGAAAACCTTGTGAGCCAAATAATGAATATAGAAAGTATTGGGGGGGAGGCGGTCACAGAATAGTCTATTTTAAGGCTCAAAGGTGGGTTAGGGTTAGTGTTTGAAGGGCCTCTGAACTAAAGAATTTGGATTTTATTTTTCAGAAGTGGGGAGTCCTTAAAAAGCCCTAGAACAGAGTGACCATGTGGGACAGACTGAAGCCAGGGGAGATTGGAGTCATGGGTTCCTGTCAAGAGGTAGGAGGTCATGAAATATTTACAAGTCCAAAAAGTTAGAAACAACCTGTATTAGTTTCCTATGGCTGCTGTAACAAATGACCACAAACTTTGTGACTTAAAACAGCAGACATTGATTGTCTTACAGATGTGGAGGTCAGAAGTCCAAACTCTGTCACACTGGGCCAACATCCAGGTGGCTATAGGAAAATTTGTTTCCTTGTCTTTTTCAGTGTCTAGATCTGCATTTTTGGCTCTTGGCACCTTCTGAAATAAACATATGTTATTTTTGTAGTTAAAATAGAGAGGGGAGAAGTCAATGAGGGCCAGAAATAGGGCTGTGAAGATGAAAAGGGAGGGACTGATGTGAGATGAAATGCAGAGATTTCCAACCCATAGGACATCAGGAACAATGGAGAATGCCTGACCACTCCCAGGCTTGCAAGGCATGGCTAGGCTGCTAGCAGACATCTGGGCCAGAGAATTGGAGAAGATGAGGTTTCTTTCAGGTGTGTTTGTCCTTTTAGGCAAGTCCACTAGTGCTTGACTTTCATGCTGTGCAACATGAAACGTCTAGAAAATCTGTCTAGTCACTGGGAGGAAATATCCTTTTACAGAACCAAGACCCTTCAGCAGTTCTGGGTTTCCACTTGAAGGCCTCTCTGTGTCTGCATTCACAGAGCCTTGATTTTGGAGTCTGGCTCTAATGAGATGTGGCAATGCCTTCACTCTGGCTTCTTGTCAGCCTCAACAGCACTGAGATCAATCCCCTGGGAAGCTTGAAGGTGGAAGTATCTCACTGGGACCAGGCCAGGAACCTTCCCTACTATCAGAGGCACAGCTTCTACTCTGGCCAGGCTGGAACCTACTACCCCACCTTCTATAGCCCCTCCTCCAGCAACAGTAGTTGAGGAGGAGAGTTGGTCAAGATAGGCCTTTGGAGAGAGGCCAGAAAGGGGAGTGGGAGTAGGGGGCCTGCATGTGCAGAGTGCCCATTCCTGATCATAGTGGAAAACCTGTGTGCAAAAAGAGCTCTAGACCCAAAAACAAGAGGCTCCTTTCATGGCTGCTAGCTCGCACAAATAACCTGTGAGAGGCCCTTCCCTCTCTGGGCCTCCTTTGGACTGGGTTTTCCCAGCTCTCCCTTCAGTCCAGTGTTCTGGCCACTAAGTGGGGCTCCTCTAGAGATTAAAAGATAAACATTTGTGGCCACTTCTCAAAGCGTACTTTGGTTTGCTGAGTAATGGCCCCCAACTATCCCAGAAGCCTATAAATGTTATCTTTTTTGGAAAAAGGGATCTTTAGAGATGTAATGAAGGATCTTGGGGTAGAGGAGTTATCCTGGATTACCCAGGTGGGCCCTAAATGCCATCATAAACGTCTTCCTGAGGGAGAGACAGAGGAAAATTTTACTCACACACAAGCACGTGCGTGCTCACACACAGGTGAAGGCGGTGTGAAGATTGAGCAGGGAGTGATTTAGAGATGTTGGCCCTGCAGACTGAAGTGATGTGGCCACAAGCCAAGGAACGCCGTGGCCATGCAAAACCAGAAGAGGAAAAGCACAGATTCTCCCCTAGGTCCTCTGGAGGAAGTGCCGCCTGCTGAAGCCTTGATTTGGCCAGTGATACTGATTTCAGACTCTGGCCTCCAGAACTGTGAGCAGACAAATTTCTGTTGTTTTAAAACTCCAAGTTTGTGGTACTTTGAAGTCATAGGAAACGAATACCGAGTGCAAGGTCACCTTGGGCCTATGCATTTTGGTAGTACTTATTATGACCTTGACAGGTCCTCCTGACACACCCTGCATTTTGTCAGGCTCGCCCTGGGACTCTTCTATTGAAAAACTCCTACTCTGGGTACCTGTTGTGGAAAAGGCAAGGAGAAAGTCAAAAGACCCACATAGCTTTGAGCAAATCAGTCCATTTATCTGAACAATGGTCCCCCAATATGATAAAAGCAGGGACTAAATTTCATTCCTCTTTGTTCCTTAGTGACTGGAATAGTGTGAGGCACATCCATGGTACACACTCAATATTTGTTGACTAAATAATATGGAAATTATTATTACCTTTCCCTGCCTACCTCACTGAGTTGTTTATTGTGGGGCCTAGATTAGAAATTTTAGAACGTATTTTAAAAGTTGTAATGCAATGAACCAAAGTTAGGTATGATTAACTGAGAGATGTATGTATCTCTAAATTCAGTTAGCAAGAATCTGGCTGGCTAGAACCCACATCTCCTATGCACAGGTAAGGTTAATATGCAGATAGAGACATGAACCACATTTCTAAATGTTTAATTTGCTTCAAAATAAATTAGCTAACCAGGAATAGATACTGTTGTTTAAGCAAGTGGTGGCCATTTAATTAACTTAATTACTCAAACCTATGATTGGATTACATTTAGAAGTTAGATAAAGAGAAAAAATGGGAATAGGATGAAGAGAGAATTGAGTTTTTATTAAACACTTGATTTGTGGACATTCGTGCTAGACTATTGCTGGATATAAGACATAACAGGTCATCTCAGGAACCAACGCTCCACCCTCACCCCAAGATTCCCTGGGGTGCTGTTGTCTTGATGCTGTTTGTATGCAGCTCTATTGTCTGCAAGAATGAGTGAAATTATGAAGAGATTAACAAGACCAGAATGAGTCTGCAAAATGGAAAACCCAGGAGGAAGGAAATGACCTCTTAAGAGGAAAAAAATCATCTTAAAAGCAGGAATAAGTGTAAAGTTTAGAATATTGTACTCAAAGTTCTCTCTGCTCTTATTGCTTGTTAAGGAGGCTGGGAAGGACTATGGGAGAAAGTCAGTGTTTTTTGCTGAGTAGCCTCATAGATGGGTTACAACTAAAAGAGAGGCAAAACTAGGCTTAAAGTGGCCTTCCCAGGGCCTCAAATGGTATTGCTGCAGCAGTTCCTGGCACCAAACCAGAGAGCTCCATAGGCCTGTAGAAGATGAAGCCCTGGAGGAACGAACATCCAGCGACTGGTGGGCAGGGTCTGGGTTATTTGTCACCCTGCCTGAGACATACACCAATCATGGATGCCTAGGATACAAAGCAACAGATGTGGGCTTCAGGAGAAGGTGAAAGATTTGAGGGATGCTTCTAGTGCTTAGAGATTAGAGATAATCTCTGGGATGATTAGAGATAATGAACAGATCCAGGAGAAGATGGGAGAAATAACCCAAGAGAAGAGACAAAATGAAATGAGTCCAAGGAGATAGAGATGCAATTCAGTGCTACACGTTTGCTGAGAGTAGGGGAAGGTGCCAGCAGGAAAGAAAAGACAGGAAACTCTGCCCCAGCAGACACCATGATATTAAAGACCACGGAGACAAATACACTGCGCAGATGAAGTTTGGGGGTTCCTCATTCCCAAAGACCCCTTTCCAAGAGCCTAAAAAGGACACTGACAGTGTATTTCTATGATTATATGGTTGGTAAAAATTTCATGGGGGGGGGGAGTGTTTTAATTGAAATTAGTTAGAGTTGATGACTCTCTTTATTCCAACATCCCCTTGCCCTACTTAACCCATTTATCAGTTGGCCCTGGAATGTCCAGGGCCCTTTTGGAGACCTGGCTAAGGAGAATTTGACTGGGGGATACATTTAGTCTGGGTCTAGTGGGGTATATTAATATGGTTTTCAGTCATTTCCATGAATAGTCATTCCACGTAGGAATGCCTTTCAGGAATATACCTACTACTGAGTGTGCTGATTTACCCAACATCATAAGATGAAGATGCACGGCCAGAGATCACATCTGGATATGAAAGAGTTCTCTAGTGGGAGGACAGGAAAGGATCAGGATAGTGGAGAATAAATAAATGTCTAAATGTTTGGAGTCAGAGAAGCCGGCTGGAGTTTGACAGGTCCTGTTGGGTTTGGAATATTCTTCAATCAGTATGTCAACCAACACAGAGGTTTCTCTTTCTTCATATGATGAAGGTCAGGGATCTAAATTTATCCGAAAAGCTAGAGAGGCACCATTTGTCCCTATTGGGATGGCGGGTTTTGCAGCAATCATTGCATATGGATTATATAAATTGAAGAACGGGGGGAAATACTAAAATGTCCCTTCACCTGACCCACATGCATGTGGCAGCCCAAGGTTTTGTTGCAGGAGCCATGACTCTTGGTTATAAAGGAAGAAAGACAATCCTGTCCATCACTGAGTTTATAATTTCACTGAAGAGCCTAGACATGCACAGGCTTGGAAGTAAGACCCATTATCTGGACGAGACCTATGATTGCTATTTTATTGAGTTGAAGATAAAAAATATTTTTTAAATGTATGGGCTATGCCATGTATAAGGAATTCTGGGCAAAACCTAAACCGTAGAAGAAGAGGAGCTGTCTTGGTCTTCCTAGTGGTGTTTGCTATAGTTAGACATCTCATATTGAGGTTATATGTTTACTTTGAAAAAAAATCATTTGATTTTTGTTAATTTGAATATTGGCTTCCTTTTTTGCAGGCTTGATTTGCCAGGTGACTAAATTACTAGTGACTAGTTCACTAGCTAGGTCATTCAGGGGAGGCGGGTTAGCACGTAAGAAACATGTCACTTTTAAATGCACTTGGTAGTGGTGCAATGTCCACCTTGTTAGACTCTTCTGGTGAAATTGGTTCTCAGCAAGAACAACATGCCAATCCTGAAGTACTCCCAGTTGTTGCAGAATCTCACATGCTTTTGATGTTATGTAGGAATCCTGTTTGCCCCAGTAACTTTGACTTTTTTCTGCCTGCCTTGTGGACTGAATGAGGAGTTCAGTTTTCAGGGCTGGTTGGCTCTTAAAGAAGCCTTTCAAAACAGTGCATGGCATATAATGTTACAAACCTGCCCCCAACTGAACATGTGTGTGTGTGTTTAAACCAAATCTAACATGCTGAAAATGGCTGCTAGAAGGTAGTATTTATTTTAGAGTCATACTAGTAAACATAAGATAATTTGGATCCCAGTATAGCTCTTTTCTAATTGCAGAATTATATTTTTGCTGCTGTTATATTAGAATAATTTTAAATGTCACCTTGAAATAGATATAGGTATTTTAAGTGCTAACACAAAGGTAATGAAAAACAGCTTTTAAATATGTGCAGTATGTTCATTTTCTCTGTAAGAATCATAAATGGTAAACTAAACAAATTACCTATAATGGAAGTGGTGAATGATTCAAGAGCAAGCTCTGGAAAGACATTATACAAAAACTTTGGTGTACTTTATTGTACTTGTGAAATTCTAACCTGAATTACATTCCATGGTGATAACATGGTAAATGTAGTGTTGTTAAAGTAAGTGAACACACACACACACACATAAATAAATAAATAAATAAATAAATAAATAAATAAATAAATAAATGTTTGGAGTCAGAGTGTAAGAAAATTCTAATCATCAGATGAATAAACATGAAGCCAAGGATTTGATTCTTATTATAGCCTAATCTAAGTGGAAGCTTCTCTTGTCAGGAATGTGCACAGTAATGTAACATACACAACTATAAACTCTATCTATGTTTTCTTTTTTGATGGGAATTTCATGAAATAGAATTTATCCTAAATCTGTTTGTAGGACCCAAACTTGAAGCAGTACTATAAACAGCAAGCATGTCAGTGTGTGAGTTTGGTATCTTTTATTCAATCCAACTATCAATGAAAAACTATTTCTGATGATCTGTAGTAGAGGAAAGACCAAATTATCTTGCAATTCTCTGTAGAAAAAAATCACAAAACTGTCATATAAAGAAGTAATCAAAGAGTAGGCAGCCAAAAAATGTAGGGAAAATGTAAAGTTGTTTCAGGCAGCCAAATGATAAAAATAATGTTATTTTTATGACTTTCTGGGTGTTTATATTCGCTTTTAAAAATACGTATTCATGTTTGTATCTAATTCTGAATTTACATGTTTATATTCCTTTTCTTAAACAGGCCCATGTAATTAAAAAACTTCAAGCTCCACATCCCACCCAACTAAAGGAGGAAACAGAAGAGGCATTGGCAGCAGGAAACAGTGAAGAGGCCAGCTGGTGAGGAGGAATTCTTCAGCAACCCAGGAGGACAGTTACCCTGCTGGTGGCTGACTCTCTGTGGGAGAAGGTGGAGGTGGCTACTCAATGGCTATGCTCAGCGTAGGGCATAGCAATGGACGGTTGAAGCTATGAAAACATCTGATAGGTCTCTCCTGGCCTGGAATTTTCAGAAAGTGTGTGAGATTTCCTGTTTGAAGCAGCAGGGCTGTCCCAGATTCTACAAACCAAGCCAGGCTTGGCTTCCTAACAAGGGAGGTGACACTTAAGAAAACTCAAGGAATAGGAGCACAGTCAATAAAACCTATTTCCAAAAATTCAGAAAAAGTGTCGCTCTCATACTCTGATGCACTGGGCCTCTCCGTAGCCCTAAGGAACTTTTGTTCTCAAAGCTTTGAGATTTGTTTCTTCCAAATTTTATCACAGGCAAGCACAGAGCAACATCCATAATAGGGTACTCAACCCATTACACCGTAGCTTCCCCGAGAATTAGTGCTCGGGAATGAATACAAATTAATTATCTGGCTACATGATGGCAGGATTAACCTTTAAAGTGGATGCAAGGACCATGATTTACATAATCTATTTAATCACTTTTCAAAAGAGTTAATATTTAGAAGGCAAGTGGGGAGAAATAAATTACATCTCATAGCTTTCCGCAAACACCAAGATCAGATCACAAAAGAACAAAATGAACATTATCCAAGGTGTAGAATATATCAGATGCCTGAAGCAATAAATTAGACTGCAGGAATAATTAACGAACCTTCCAGAGTCTTCTTGTTATATGAATTCATCCAGAAAGCAAATAAACAGTGACACCAGGGGCACATTTCATCCATCACTCTCCTCTTGGAATCCAGAGTTGTCCTGATCTGATGAGATATTTGACAGGTGTGTTTAATAAATATCAAGACCATTTGTTTACGGATCTACCAGGGATATATCTAGACTACAAAGCACAGGTTGAAAATGAGCCAAAGAAAACTTAATTTTAATCTGGCTACATTTCTTATCTGATCATTTTCTTCATTTAGATTCCATTCTAGGCAGGACATGTTTTATTCTGCTTCTTAATGAAAGAAAGGTCTAACAACAGAGCAACCAGCTGTTCATCTGTTCTCTAGTCCCAAGGATCCTGCTGCCTCAGAGCTGCTATTTACTAAGGAATCCAGAGGAATTCTTGGGGAATGTGCTTAGGGAGAGATGCCTTATTCAAAGTGAATTTTCTGAATCTAAAAATTCTGAAAACTTAGGTTGCCCCAAGAGAATGACACTAGAAGAGGAGGAATAGAAAAAAAAAGGGAAACTAACATTTTTACAAGTAGTTTATATTAAAATTTAATTTTCCATTTAAAAAAATACTCACTGTGAATTTTGCAAACACAGGGACACAAGGAGAGTTCCAGAGGATACCAGAGCTCTGCTTCTGAGTATTAGAGGTAGAGGGAAATGTATAGTAAAGGGCTCAGGGGCCTGGGAGGCCAGAGAACTGGCTTCTAGCCCTGACTGCCACCACCTGGATGGCTCTGAGCAAACTCATGTTACTCCTCTGGGAGCCCAGGGTCCTCATCTGAAAAATACTTAGCTCCCAGCACAGCCATTAAGCATGGTGTAGACTCAGTGCAGCCTGTGTTTGAGTTTTAGGCCTACTAGCTGCATGACTTTGAGCAAGACATTTAAATCTTTGGCCTCAGTTTCCTTATCGGTAAAATAGAGATGATTTTACTGATAGGATCATTGGGATGATTAAATACAACAAATGTATAAAGCCCTCAGCATAGTACTTGGCACATAGTAAGAGTTTGATAAAAATTGGTTCTTATTATATGTAATATAGCTCTACGATCTCTCCAGCTCTATTATTCTATAATTCTAGTTTTATGATAAAAAGAACACCTACATTTGAATAATATTACACATGATGAGTCTGTAAACTATGTCAATTTATGAAAACATACATACACCATAATATCAAATAGGAGAAGGAAGCTGGGAAGAGTTGTCCTCAGTGTGAATGTGCTAGGGTATAGTGGCAAGCATTGGAAGGAAATTATCATCGAAACAGTTGAATTGTTATAGCCTTTTCTCTAGAGTTGTTTGAGAGTTCAATACAGACCTAATAAGAAGCTAGAACGCTATGAAAAGTGGTTTTGCTACTCTTCTTTTGCTCTGAAATTGTCCCAGATAAGTAGAGATTGCCATTGAGGGTTACAGTTAGTGCTCCAGGGCCCTTGCAAAACCAGCCTGCCAAGGTGATGGATCTAGCTGTTTTGTGGCTCCTCCACAGCTCCTCACAAAAAGCTTTTCAAAAGAGAAAGATGATCCAATCTCTTCTGGTGAAGCTTGCTGAACATCTCTGCCCAGAAAATGTTCCCATTAGCTTTTCTCCAACTCAGCCCAAAGCATTTTAAGAAACTTCCGTAGAGGTAGCCTACTGCACTCTTCAGCAAACTTTGATTTTTTACTTCTTGAATGTTAGCAGGAAGAGAGGATTTGCAGCTCTATTGTCATTTAGACTAATGCTCTCTCTACCGCACCAGAAGGCTTCTGTGTTACTCCAATAATTAAAACAACAAGAGCTCAATTATTGAGTGTTTTCCATATGCCAGGCACCCTGCTAAGCACTTTACACACTTACATCATTTCATTCTCACCACAGCTCTATGAAGTCAGTAGTAATATTGTTCCCATTTTTTAGATGAAGACATAGAGGCTTAGAAACTTTAAGCAACTCGTTCAAGGTTACAATGTTGGTAAACATTAGAGTTAGAATTGCCTTCTACTTCATTCCAAAGCTCCTGGTCTGAACAGTCACTTTCTATAGGGCCTGTGATCTGTTGACGGTGAACCCTCATGCGTAACAGTCTTCCCCAAATTACTGTGCTGTCTCTTCTCCTTTAGGAATAAGACATCTTGTTGCACATGGCCTAGGGAGAGTTTTCCCCAGAATGGATGCCTCCATTAGCCAATAATTTGATTGCCTGTTTTATACTCAGTATTGTGCTAAGATAAAAAAGCCTTTGGACTTGCAATCTTGTAATTTTCAAAAATGAATATATTTGAGGAGACATAATACACAGATAAGGTTGTAAAAAATTAACAGTCCATCTTTAAGTAAGAGACTCTTAAAAGTAGACTAAAGAGCCAAAAAATCTGAACCAGAATGTGTGTGTGTGTGTGTGTGTGTGCGCGCTGCCTTCAAGTATGAAAATACAGCTGGGAATAAGAGAAAAATTGTTGCCCATTTACTCCACAAAATGCCACCAGAAAATATGAGGAATATCAAGACGAAATGAGACTATAGCTATTTATTTCCTAAAAGAAGAGCATTAGAAGAGATTCATCGGCATGACATTAGCAATCATCCAAAACATTTATACATGAATTCTTGAAGACATGAAAGGACAAATCAATCAGGCACACCGCATTTGAAACTATCACATTATCGAGTTCTGTAATAAGTCATGGTCCGAGAATGCAGAGTCACTAGCTTCCCCTCCACTTGGTTTCCTGTCTTCTGCCTTCAAGTATGAAAATACAGCTGGGAATCAGCCAAATCAAGGGAACTACAGGTGTGCTCCTTCGAGTCTGTGGGCAGGAAACAAAATGGACAAAGTCCACTAACATAGTCCTTTGAAGAGATAGCTTGATCTCCTCCTGTTTATGGGTGTAGCACCCCTCAGAGACAATAGGCCAGAACTGATTTCTTTTCCTCTTTTCTGGGTCATTCACAGAACAGAATATAATATCAAATTGGAAGAGAGAATTCTTTTTTCCTCTATGTCAGTAATAACTGTGGTGTGTGGGTTTTGTTTTTGTTTGTTTTTTTTCAGATCAAGATACTGGAGGGGGAGAAATGAATGCACCAAATAAGCATGAGGGAGGAATAAATTTTGTCTCATACAACCTTAACATGAGCTACACAACACTCTATAGCTGTGTATTACAACCTTATCTGTGTATTATGTCTCCTCAAATATATTCCTGACCTGAAGATGAGCTCTGTTGGAACCAGGAAAGTGTTTCTTTCTTTTATAGAAAATGACTTTTTCACATAGATCTGGAACGCACTGGTTCTCTAAAAGTCATGCCCTCCTCCCCCCACCCCCCAGCACTGTGGGAGGCAATAGAGTTTGGCCATATCATTTTTACCTCTGAAGATGTACAGACCTGATTTCAAGCCCCCAATTTCTTCTGGGCTTTAAGATCTGTGATTTAGGGGGAGAAAGTAGAGGTGTCAAGTTCAGAACTACTTGGTTACATGATCAATTACAGACCTTTGGGGACTGCTGTCAAGGTTTGAAGGAAGAGGAGAGAGCATTCTTATGTCAACCTTTTAAAGCAGCGGTTCTCAACCTGTGGGTCACAACCCCTTTGGCGGTCGAACGACCCTTTCAGATATTTCCATTACAATTCATAACAGTAGCAACATTACAGTTATGAAGTAGCAACGAAAATAATTTTATGGTTGGGTCACAACTTGAGGAACTGTATTTAAAGGGCCAGAAGGTTGAGAACCACTGTTTTAAAGGCTTCATTGGGTATTTGAGATATACAGTGGAATTGTTTCTCTGAAATTTTGATTCTTTTTTTTGTAAAATGGAAATAACCTCGTCTTCTGAACACTCAAGAACAATCTATTAGAGAGAAAATGCTTGTGCACACGGAGAGTATCTCCTAAAGTTGTATCTCAAATATTTGAGCAGTGCCTAACACAGATAAAATGCGTAAAATTACTATTGTTGAGTGAACGAGTCAATGAAGGAATGAGTACCTCAATGGATTGACAGTAATAAAAATATGAAAAATTCATGAAATCCTCTATGCTATTTGTAAGCACACTCTTCCCCAAATGAAACAAACTATAGGACTCTTCCTTTGGCATGCCTCAGAGTCTATAAAGTATCTCAACCTTTGATTTGAATGTTTTAAATTATCTGGGTTTTTTTGTTTTTTTTCATTCTGTTTCAACTTTGACAAGCCAATGCTAATACAAGCCTGGCTTTTCCTCTAAAGACGGGGTGACTCATGAAATAGCCTTTACCTGAGCTCTAGTCTAATCTCCTAGTAATCACTGGTCTCCTGGTAGCTAGAATTATATCCATTGACAGAATGACAGCTCAGTGGGAGGTTATATGAATTTCCCGCCCCCTTCCCTTGCCATAATCCCTCCAGCCCTCCCCTGGCTGCACCTCTAGACATCACTTACTCTCAAATATTAGTAGGAAATGATGTTATAGTAGAAAATATGAATGAAAGTTGAGGTCTTGATCTCAGGGGTGGTTTCCCTAGAAGTCAGGAAGAGGTCTGCCTGGGTCTTCACAAACTCCTAGTCATATCCCTAGGAAAGGTGTGAGTCACCGACCAGTTCTGCTTATGCGCCGGGCCCCTGCGAGGCTCTGTGGGTAAGTCAAGGCATGCTGTATCCACGTTCTCAAGAGACACAGACATGAGCCCGAACACGTTGCCTACTACTCCCAGACCGCCCGCCCTCAGGGCCGCAGGAGTGAGGAGCAGGAGTTGCCAGGACTGGAAGCTCCAAGGGCCAGAGTCTTTGGGTAAGATTTTATAAAGAAAGTAGGACTTGACTCTGGAGTCAGGGAGGATTCACCCAGCTGTGCAGAGACGGGTGGGGATTCTAAGTGGAGGCCAGGACGTAGAGTGAGTGGCCACGGCTCCCTGCACGCATTGGAGCCCTAGAGGAGAGTGGGCAGAGGCGGCGTCTGCACCGACCTGACCCGGAGCCTGGGGCCCTGTCCGGGCCTGGGGCAGAGACAACAGGCCACTGTGGCCCTGGCTTTTCCTCTCTTGACAACCCTTCCTCCCGCCCACAGTCATTGGAGGGATCGGACTACATAGCGGATGTGAAAGTTACCGGGAAATGCTAAATTGCTGCATGGAAAGTATGACCAGGAGAGCGGGTCTGGCACAAACCAGGAAGGACCTTAAATGCTTGGTGAAGAACTGTCTTGGAGAAAACTGAGCTTCATAAGCAAAGAACGGCAGTGAGGAGTCCTGGGTAGGCGCTCTCTGCTCCTGTGGCCCTGCAGGCTGCCCCCTCCCCTCCCCACACCCTACCATCCACCTCTAGGCTCAGATGTAGTGGGGACATGAAAGCTGACCTCTGAGAGTACTCGCTCCATTCCAGCTCTACCCTCCCCCTGCCCCAACATCAAAAAATGAGCAAATCAATGAACGTGATCTATTCTAGAATTTTGGCAAACGTGGAACCTCTGAGGGTGCACTGCCTAGCAACATGAGTGATGATGCAGAGATAGGCTGAGTTCTGACTGGCAGCCACTGCCGATTCCCTGCTGGACTTTGGCTTGACTTTATTTTCCTTGTCAGTTTCCTCCTCTGTGAAATGAGAGGCTTCCATGTTCTCCAAGGACTTCTCAAACCCTCCGTGAGGGTGTTTCTGCGCCTGAGGACAGGGGAGGGGATGAGCTCCAAGAAGGGCAGGTAAAACATACAAGGGACACACTGACAACCATATACCCTGACTAGAGCCAGTGGACGCTGGTTATTCATCCATCAGACGCTGAGGACCGGCCAAGTACATCTGTTGAGTGACACAGAGCTTCTGCCATCATGGAGCCCACAATCTAGTGGCAAAGTCAAGCAAATAAGCAGACCTTTGCTATGAAGTGTGGCCAGTGTCGGCCTGCAGTAGCTCTGGGAGCAATGGAGACAGTCAAGTCTATGCCAGACTGGGGGGTTTTCCAACACTTCTGTCTGTCCTCCCTGCAATGCTTTCTCTGTTTCCAGAATAGCTTCACCAATCAAGAGGAGTTGGATACATCTGAGCTTCTTTTTCAGGAACATTCATTACAATGGCATTAATATATCGAATATGCCCAACCCTCAAGGTCTTGAGATGCCCGAGAGGGGAATTTTCCCACCCTCCGCGGTGAATCAAAGATTACCTTTCTCTGAGCCATCATCCCACGATTCTCTGTCGTGGTCTATGCTGGCTGTTTCTGCGTGGCATTGATCGAGCCTACTTCTAGAACACGGCCCTTTCCTTTGCCATTTGGCTGTGTTACCCGTTCACCAGGTGCCCAAATTTTGTTGGGAAAAATCCCTATATCCCTGGGAAGATACCACATTACAGACTCAGCACTGACAGACAAATCATCAACCACCTGCTTGGATTTAATCAGGAGAGTTCCTGCCCAGAGCCAATGAGAGTCAGTGGGTGGTGATTAGTGGTGTTTAGCAACCATCTACAAGTTTCCTAAGTTTATTGTTCACTGTAAAATGTCATGCTTTAATTCTTTTTTTCTCTCCTAAAATGATCTTTCTGAACCTTCAAGGGTTTGATATCCAAGAATCTGCACTCATACTCTGTTCTCCATCCTTAACCTCTATTTCAAAGACTGTTCCATCTCTTCTTAGCCTCTGCCATTCTGGACTCAAGACCCCAATATTTCCCATCTGCCCAGTCCTCCAATCCCTTGTTCAGTTCACTGGCCCATCCCTGGCCCTTCTCCAGTTCCGCTATGCCTTTCTTGAAGTGCAGGGATGGGAAGTATGCATAGCATCCCTCAGCTGAAAGAAGGTGTTTGTTATGTGTTTCAAAGCCCTTCCTGGAGACACCAGCCTTGTGCTGGCCCTCCTGGCCCCATAAACTGTGCCCGATTCTAAGACAGACACCCTCTCCACAGCTCTCTGTAAAGGACTCCTAGCCAGACAATAGCAATTCCTCCTTGTGCTGCTGCTCTCTGCCACAGGTAAGCATCCATCAGTAGGAAGCAAAACCCATTTTGCAGCCAGAATTCTAATCGGGGGCTAAGCACGTTCCCATCCTGAACACATGCAGGGCACGGATTCTAACAGACAGATGATACAGCCACAGTTGCGGAAACAGAGCTGTTCACAACCTGCTGGCTTCATCCTAGAGCGATGGTGAGGAGCTTTCTGTCAATGCCAGTCCCTCTGATTACACCCCTGAAGCTTAGCCACAGCGTGCAATTTCCTTCCAAACAGCATGAGCCTGAGTCTACGTGAAATGAACTGGATTGCGTGCATCAAAATAACTTCAGCAGCTATGTGAGCCATTCCATTTCTTACATTCTGATGCAAGACTTTTCAAGGTTTTGACTAAAAATTCTAATCTAGGATTTACCTTCTCCCCCTAGAGACACACTAATCTGTGTGTATGCACACATATATCTAATTTTGCTCATGTACACTGCCTCCCTTAACCCCCTCTGCTATCTCTCTCCATCTTTCTACATCTTCCCCCAATTTATTTTTATTGTTGACAGTATTGTAAATGTCCCCCCTTCTACCCCTTTGCCCACCTCCACTGAGCTCCTGCCCCACTATTTGCTTCTCTGTTTATATATTTGAGTTCTTCCCTCCTTCCCCTTTTGCCTTCCTCCTTTGTCTCTATATCTCTCTCTTCTCCTTTCCTCCCTCCTCTCCTCCCTCTCTCTCTTCCCCTCTCCTCCTTCTCTTTGTCTTCTCCCTGTCTGTATGTGCCTCTCTCCCCCTGTCTCTGCTAATTCCCCTGATATGTAAAGCTGCACAAACCAGAGTACAGCTCACTTCCCTAATATGATAAAGTGGTGGCTTTGTGATGGAAGTGTCATCTACTCACTCTCTCACTCTATATCCCAGTCTCTTCCTCTAAAGATTTTCTTTAATACACACTCGATAAGCAGCAACATGGAAAATACAGCAGGAAAAAAAGCTGCAGACACAAGACTGCACTGAGCCTAACTCTCCTGTGTTCATGACAACATGTTGCTCCCGTGGACTCTGTTAAGCTGACTTTTCATAGCTGTGGTGGGGTGTGATCTCCATGATGCCAGTGCAGAGCTCTGAAGTGCTTTCAATTATGCAAGTAAAATGATCATGACTTGGAATATTTTTTTATGCTTTGATTTTTAGAAAACTGATAATTTGTGTATGGCATAATGTATACACTAACATACAACCAACCAGGACATTTAATTGACCTACACACTCTCTTCTCTAATTGTGGCACAGGGCAGAGAGGGACCAAGAAAATAGCTGTATAAATTCTTTGTGTAACATACTGGTATTGGAAGACAATACAGAAATGTGTCTAAATGTCTCTGAATATCATATTGGAAGACAATATAGAAACGTGTGTGAATGTCTCAGAATGTATTGGAATAGTACTCAGAAGTGTGTTAACAGACCTCAGATGGCGTTCATTTCTACCCTTGGGGTTCTGATGGCAGTAGCAGCGGCCTCTGACAAGTCCTGACTGTGAACCTGTCCCTACTGATCCCTTTAGATGCCTTTGCCCTAGAAGGGTCGCTCACTCCTGATTGCTTTATCTGCCCAGCCTCTCAGCCTTCATGCCATCAGGTCTCGGCTCTCAGCTGTGAATGTTTGCCATTTCAGCTTCCCGAAGTGTAGCTGATGCCTAAACAACTCTGTTCTGCATGCATTTGGAATGCAAACATGGTTGGCACTTGTCCCTGTGGCATGAATTATAGGATCATAAATCTGAAAGGCACCTCAGAGTTGTCTACTCCAATCTCTCATTTGACTAATGAGGAGGGTGACGGGTTTGTCCAGACAGTTTCAATTTATGCCTCTCCTCCTGACATAGTTATTAATAGCTCCCTCTTTTACTCTCAAATATATCCTATTGTGGAGGATAAATGTATTGCCTCCTTATGAATGAGAGAAGCAACTTAGCTGGGACCAGGACCTGCCCAGGTATCCAGAGCCTTTACTTTTTAATAGTTATTCTACTGTGATGCCTTTTTCATTTTAGAGCTGTTCCTTTAGAGCAGGGGTGGGGAACATCTGGCCTGTGGACCATCACTTGGTCTGGCCCTGCCAAGGCATTAGGGGTGAGTTAATTAAATGTTTGACCAAATATAGCAGGCTAATTTTTAAGTTGATAATTTTGTATGGCCCTCCAATGATGTTATAAATATCCAAGTGGCCCTTGGCAGAAAAAGGGCTCCCCACCCCTGCTTTAGAGCAATGCTTCCTAACAAAATCGCCTAGAGACTATTCCAAAACACGCATATCACGGCTCTAATAAAGTCTCAGGCTGGGGTCTGGACACATTTCTTATGACAGAAGTTCCAAGATGATCCTGATGTATATCTCCAATTCTGAACCACTGCTTAGAGAAAAGAGGTGGCTACATCCAAGTGGCAAGATGGTAAGATGTACTATTTAGTGCTACAGTGCTAACAAATTTGGCCAATCATTTGCCAGACTCCAGTGACAACTCCGTTTTGGTTTTTGATGCGCTATGTGACTTTGAAATAAAGCTAAACAGGAGCTAAAAACCACAGAGGTGACTTCCATCTTGGGTCCAACTCTAGAAGACATGCAGAATGGCTTCTCTGACCCGTGGAGGTTTCCTTTATTTTAACTTTCTCCTTTTGTTGACCACATTGTGCAACCAGAGGTCAAAGAGCTAGATGAGGATAGATTTTCTTCACACTATAAGATGAAGACTACAACCTCAGGGTGGCTTTGAGGTAAGCCAGAAGGCAATGCTGACCACCGGCAATGTGGAGCTGATGACCAGAAGAGATTTAGTAAAAGTCAGGAGTGCTTCTTACAGTTTTGCCAGGAAGAAAATAAACCAGCAGAAATAACTCTATGCCAGGAAGAAGTGAGTGAACCACAGCTGGAAACCTAAGTGAGGGAAGAACAGTGATTAATCAGTGCCTGAAAGCCACCTGCTTTCCTTGGCTGTGGAATCCAGGCCAGCAGCACTGGCTACAGATGCTGGAAAGTGGGCTGGGTGCCAAGAAGGGACAGTGTTTTCTTGTTCAGTGAAGGTGTAAATATTCATCTTCTGTGAGATTGGAGCTGTAAAAGGTCATGCTCATTTGGGCAACATTGGTAGATCTACCCACTCCCACTCCCATCTCCCACAGAACACACACACACACACACACACACACACACACACACACACACACACCTGGAGTGTTTAGAGGTTGGCTTTCTTTTGTTTCAAGCTTTTGTGTTATGACTTTTATTTTACAAGTTGGTACCCTCTACCTGGACTTACAGTTATACTTGGAGAAATGGCCAAATATGTTTATCTTTTTTCCCTTCCAATACCCCAAGTAAAAAAAAAAATAGTGAAGAAATTGGGGGAGGGAAGTATTAACCCATAGGCAAAGATAATGGAAGTGGAAATGGAAAGGGGGAAAACAGAAACTAAAATATTTCTATAAATTGAGGGAAGACAGGAAGCAGATAGGGTGCTAGGGACTAAATTGGGTCTCTCCCAAATTCAAATGTTGAAGCATAACTTGCAAAGTGATGGCCCTTAGATATGGGGCCTTTGGGAGAGAATTAAGGTTAAATGGGGTCATACAGGGTGGGACCCTGATCAGATAGGATTAGTGTCCTAATAAGAAAAGGAAGAGAGACTAGAGAGCTCACTATTTTTCTTAGTGTGATACACAAAGAAGGGGTCACGTGAGTACACCGGGAGATAGCAGCCATCTACAAGGCAGGAAGAAGGTCCTCACCATACCCTGACTGTGTTGGCTTTCTCATCTTGGACTTCCAAACTCCAAACTATGAGAAATAAATTTCTGCTGTTTAAGCCATCCAATCTATAGTATTTTTTTATGGCAGCCTGAGCAGAGTAATTCATGGAAGATAGACTTAGCTTAGAAGAGGAAGGTAGATTGTCAAGACTGCAGACCCTGATGGTATAAGGTAGAAAACAGGTGAGTTCTTTGAAAGGGACCATGTTGAGCTGTTGAACCAAAGGAACTGCCCCACTCTGAGGACCCAGGTAACCACCCATCTGAGGAGCCAGGTAATCACCCATCTGAGGAGCCAGGTAACCACCCATCTGAGGAGCCAAGTAACCACCCATCTGAGGAGCCAGGTAACCACCCATCTGCTCAATCACCCATAAGAAAAAGGGGAATTTGGAGTTACTTTCTGCATCTGCTCAATCACCCATAAGAAAAAGGGGAATTTGGGGTTACTTTCTGGAGAAATTAAACTACAGATTGGGAGGCACAAGGACAGTGAGCTGAGAGGTCCTCAGTCCTCTGCCTCAGCCCTGTTCCTGGGATGCAGCAGTCAGGGTTCTATTCCCCTCCGGCCCCAGGGAGGAGAGTGAAGAATTCCTCTTTAAAGAACTCGAGTGGCCTCAGAGGAGTGATGTCTGCATAATAAAAATCGAGTCTAACAACGGATAAAAATAAAACGTGTGGTTCCTTGATACCCTATGAAGGATCCTACAATTTGAGAAACTCCACCCACATGCACCACGCTCATGAGTGGACAGCTAAGGATTAAACGAGAGTAGAATAAAGACATTTTCAAGCACAGAGAACTCAAAAGCTCTATCTCTCGTGCATTGTTTCTCAGACTCCTGCAGCCTGTGTTTTGGCAAAATAAAGGAGAAGCTCAACAAAGAGAAAGACATGGAATCCATAAAACAAGAGTTATAACCACAAAACAATGGTGAAAGGAAGTCATAGGAAGGAACTAGCCCAGATGGAGCAGAAAGATGGAGGGACATAGTAAGGAGATGTTCATAAGGGGGAGAATATAAGTAATAATGAACATGATATATAGTTAGTGTTTGGAAAAGTAATTTTTAGGTGCTTGAGAGATGTAGAAACATTAGATTTTAAAAAAGTGGGAGGAAGTAATGGTACACATGAAACTAAACACATAAACAGTAGGCAATTATTAATTACAAGAAAAATTAATGAAAAAAATCGTAATAGCCAGCTTCCAAGTGGTGTTCTTTGAGCCCTACTTCCTGGTGTTCATTCTCCATGCATAATCTGTTCTCATATTTAATAGGGCTGATTATATAACAACCAGGATGTTTCAGAAATGATGGTATATGAGTTTCAAGGCTAGCTTATAAAATATATTGGTGGCTTTTAGCTTGCTCTCTTAGATCAATTGCTCTAGAGGAAGCCAGCTTCTATAATATGATGACACTCAACAACCTTAGGACCAAGAGCCAGGCAACATGTGAGTGAGCCATTTTGGAAGTAGATCCTGTAGCCCCATTCAAGCCTTCAGATGACTCCAGTCCCAAGCCAACACCTTGACTGCAGGCTCATGAGAGACTCTGAGTCAAAACCACCTGCTCAAATTACTCCTGAATTTCTGATCCACGAAAACTATTTTAAATAAAAAATGATGATTGTTGTATTAGGCACTAAATTTGGGAGTAAATTTAGAGTATGAAGGTTTTATTACCTGGAAGTGGGGTGTAGCTATAACAAACACCTAAAATTGTGGGTGTGAATCTAGACTTAGTAGTGGGTAGAAGCTGGAAGGACATTAAGCAAAATGTTAGTGAAAGTCTAAAGGATATTAGAGGTGTTGTTAATAGAAGCATGATTGCTTTGAGGGTCATGCTAGGGAAGGCATAAAAGAAAGTAGGGAAATGTTATTAGAAATCGGAAGAAAGGTGATCCTTGTTACATAGTAGCAGAAAGTCTAACAATGCTGTTGCCTGTGGCAACATGGAAAATAGAACATGTACCCAATAAAGTGGGTAGGCTAACTCAGGAGATTTCCTGGCAGAATGTTGATGGTGTCACATGGTTTCTTTTGATTACTTACAGTGAAATGTAAGAGTATAGAGATAAGATTTGCTTTGCTTTGTTTTGTTTTTAAATATTAGTACACCAGCTTTAAGATATCTTTTTATTGATTTCAAAGAGGAAGGGAGAGGGAGAGAGAGGTAGAAACATCAATGATGAGAGAGAATCATTGATTGGCTCCTCCTGCACACCCCACACTGGGATCAACCATGCAACCCGAGCATATGACCTGACTGGAATCGAACCATGACCTCGTGGTGCATAGGTCAACACTTAACCACTGAGCCATGCCAGCTGGGCTGCTTTGTTTTGTGGGGGTTTTTTAAAACAAAAATGATGTGGGACTTTATAGTTTGAAAATTCCCAGCATTTCCAGATGGCAAATGACCTAAAAATTAAGAAATGTTTCATAGACAAAGATAAAATCCAGGACCAATTAAGGAAAACATGGCATAAAGATACTAGTAAAGCTGACTATGTGGTTGTAAAAAACAAAAACAAAATCGCCTGTTAAAACTTTAGAAATATCTAAGGTAGTACCTCAGAAAACTGTTCAAGCAACCAAGGCTTCTAAGAATCTTTAGGATACTGTCCCTCGGCCATCTCAGCAAAAGCCCAAGGTAGAAAAGGGCTTATCTCAGAGAGGCATCTGGATGTGGCTTTTGTCTAATGGCATGAACCCCAATAAGACTCAGAGATGACCTATAGAGTTTTCATAAGAATTGTATTGGCAAAAAAAAACAACAACAACAAAACAAAAACCCTCCAGCTTTGATGGAAAGGAACAGAAGTAGAACAAATTGTAAAGAATGTTTTTGGACCTTTAAACTTCTACAGGCAGAAAGCAGGCTGAGAAAACTTCTCAGCTTCAAACACAGGCTACCCTTCATGGAAATGGAAGAATAACTCAGAAAATAGAAACACTTGCTCAGAGAACATAGCTGAGAGCCATGGAGAATTCTTTCCAGGCTTTGAGTCTTAATCAAGGAACTGTCAACTGTGTCCTGCTCAATTTAAGAATTGCTATGAACCACTGACTCTTGTGTGTTTCCTGTTTTCCTCTTTTTAATAGGAAAATTTCCAGCAGTTATCATATGCCTGATCCACTAATGTATGTTGGGTGTGTGGACTGCAAATAACTTGTCTCTTTAATTCACAGGTCTTCAGATTGAGGGTTTGTTTCTAGGAAAGAAAACTGGAGATGCAGAAGGGTGGACAAGCCACTTTTGCCCCCCTCCCCCGAGGTGAACTTCTTAGTAGTGTATGATAGCCTTAAAAACCAATGGGCATACAATGTACTTAAAGAGCTATTCTCAAGGAACCACCCCTGAGGAGCTCCCTCTTCCCCTGCACCAGATTTAGACAATGAGATTCTGGACTTCTGGCTGATGCTGGAATGGAATGAAATTTGGGGGTGCTAAGGGGAGTGAGTAAATTTTGCGTGTGGGAGAGACCTGAATCATTGGGGTTGATATCAAAAACCTCCTGAGAGACCCTCAAACCATAACCACCTAGCTAAGCTGTTCTGAAATTTAATACCCACAGACTGTATAATAAATGTTAATGATTGTTTTAAGTTGTTAAGTTTTTATGTAATTTTTTGCTGCAATTGGATAGCTAATACAGAAATGAATCATGGTATTAAATCGGCAGTAAACTTTATTTATATAATCATAATAATGTAAAAAAGTTACAATATAACCATATTGAAGAAAGGGGAAGGGTAAACAGGTGGAGATTTAAGAAGAGAAATATTTATCTACCTTAACAGGGTCTGTAGACACTATCTAAAATAAATGCACTAAGAAATAGCAGAAAATGCATATTATTTAGAAAATGTGGAGATAAATAACAGATGAATTACTTGAAAGAGTTGAAAGGGCTTGTTTCTAGGAAAGAAAACTGGAGATGGAGAGGGTGGGACAAGGAACTGATGCCCTGCCCAAGGCGAACATCTTGGTAATGTATGATTATTTAAAAAACCAATGAGCATATAATAATTTAATAAAATAAACTTTTATTCGGTGAGTCATCCTATCTCTCAGAGACTTTGAGTGATGTTCCTGAAGATGTGCGCTGCAGCAAGCTATAGGCATAATAAAAGGAGATTATTCATTTAGGAGCTGAGGTGTGACCAGTTTCCAAAGCCAGGGGAGTGAGCCTGGGGTGATCAGGGCAGGGGAGAGGCCCCTGGGCTGCTGGTTGTCAGGAGCACATATTTAAGAGGAGCCACCCATCAACCACAGTCTTCTGCAGTCTCATGGTCTCGCCTTTTCATTATAATCCTAATCATCATCATGCCAACATCCCACCTGAAAAATAAGAAAAGAAAACGTGTTAGGAAGACAACTCTTTGGGAGAACATGCTTAGAGGATCTCTGAGCCAAGAAGCTTGGGTTCAAGTGCCTTCTGCTACTCAAGAGCCCCAGGGCCCCAGCACAACCATTCAATACCTGACTCTTCCCTCTTCCATACAATAGGCAGACTTCAAGGGCTTGTCATGAGGCTGAAATCATAAAGTGAGAGTGGGGAAGCACTTTTAAACTGGTAAGTGCTGTGCAATTCTGAGCTCCCCTCCCCGCCTCCCCTTCCAGGATGTTGACTAGAGGAAGAAAATGCAAGAAAATGGCCTATTATTACCATGACCTAGAAAATCCGCTGAAGGCTCAGAATTACCTGGAAAAGTTGTGAAGAACAGGGACACTCCGCTCCCACAGTCAAATGAGGCAAACAGACGGAGGGCTGAGAGAACTGGTAAATGAAGGCATCAGAGCCCAGAGTGTCTTTAAGGTGACAACTGAAGTACCTCACCACACCCTTCACCACTTTTTCAAATACTGGATGACACAGGCTCTTGGTTTTATCTGCCCATGTTCTTTCTGCTCTACTTCCAGAGTGGGAGGAGTGGTTTATCTTCCCTCTTTGTTTTTGGTTGTTTGTTTTTGGGTCGGGGAGAGGGGTTTGGTGTAACATAAAACAATTAAGGACTAAGAGCAGGCTCCATACTTCTCATCTTTGGAAGCTCTTCACATTCAAGAATGAAACGTCCTGGGACAACACTGACTTGTGCGCATGTGTGCAACCTGCCAACACTGATGTCTTTGTAGGCAGGTAGGGTGGGAAGATGCTGACAGACACGAAACTCTGGAATATCTCTCCCTAGCAATTCCTACAAGGCATGGTGGTTCTAATGTTTTCTTGAATTTGTTTAGTGTTGAGATGCTTTCTTCATTCCTATCGCTAATGTTGACATTGCTACTTCACAGCAGATGTCTAATGCTTTCTGCAATCAGACTTTTAGACAAAACTTAGCAGGAATCATTAGAGGTTCTTTAACCACCTCATTGCCAAACCAAGGAGAGGACTGTGCCAAGACAATCCACAAATTAGCCCATTTACATATGGGCACAAGGTGCTGGCTTTCTGGTGCTTCCCAAATTTATCCTTGAAATTTTCCTGAAGATCAAAGAAGCACATTTAGAAGCATGAAAACCCTGCAGTATGGCCCTTAGAACTGAAATTCCACCAGCAATTCTGCACCTGCTATTGAACATGGCCTACAATTTCACAGAATGGATGCCTTGTGATTTGTAGAGGGGAAATTCCTTTTATTACTGCACAGAACACAAGAGACCCACATGTAGGACTGCTGGCTGCTTTCAGAAAAGGTGCAATTGTACGTACTCTCCCTCCATCTGTGCACTGCTCCTGATTGCCTTAGAGCTGCTCTAGAAGACTGACGTAAGATGGGAGTCCTGAATAGTACATTTACCTGCACTAATCAGTGAGGCAAGAAAGAAAACTAACTAAAACAGATACGATTTCTCAGTGATTAAACACATCTCCATCATACACAACGACAGGCTTGATGAGGTCATTGAATTACATCAGGTGAGTAATTTTTTCTGTCATTTCTCAATGTTTCATGAAAATGTGGCTTATAGAAACATTTATAATGCAGAGAGTGGTGTTGGCTTCCTTGAATTTGAAAAAGAGAAAATGAAGGTGTTTTCAATAAAAATTATATGTCTTTGTTAGTGATTTACTCATGTAATCATTGTTTTGAGAGTCTTCTAGGTTCTGGGATTCAGAGATGGTTAAAGCCATGTAAAATGGTATAGTGTCTGCTCTTTGGCTTACAGGAGAGAAAAATAAAGAGGGAGATGAAAGGAAGGAAGAAATGGAGAAACAGAGGTGGAGATAGACAGAAAAACAGAGAAAGAGTAGATGGATATCTTTTGGAACCAAACGAAGACCTAGGAGAGAGGTGGCCTGGTGTAAGCCATTGCCTGCTAGCTGTGGGGTGTTGGTCAACACATTCAGTCTCTTTAGACTATGTTGTCCCATCTGTTAAAAGCTCTATTTTTTAATGGAGCAGAAGAGTTACATAATTATATGGATTCTTTCAAATTCTCTACATATGAAAGTGTGATATGCATGTAGGAGAGTTTGTTTATTCAGCGAATACGAACAGCTGGCAAAGCTGTGTGCAATATATGTTGTGTACAATTGTAAGAAAAAATGCATACCACCTCTGATCTAATAGGGCTCACAATATCATGAAAGTACATGGGCTAGATCACCTGGTGGGACTTTTGTATGTGAAATGAGTACTAGACAATAATAATGCAGGGTTCACGTTGAAGGGGGACCCCAAGTCTGACTTGCATCTTAATTCCAGCTTCACCATTTACCAGCTGTCAGACTTGGAGCATTTAGTTCTCTATGCTTTAGTTTCCTTATCTGTAAGCTGGAGACAATATTGACTTCATAGGCTTGTTCTGAGAATTAGATAATGTATGTGAAGGGCATTCCACAGTGACTGGAACATAGTAATCACTCAATAAATGGTAGCTCTTGCAATACTTTAAAAACCCTTTCATTTCTGAAATTTCTTGATCTAGTCCATTTTAGTCTTGAGGTCTAAGTAGAAATACCTTACAAAGAGAAGAGACAATAGCACAGAGCCACCTGCACTTCTGAGGAGGCCATATTTGGATTTGAAAATGATTGTTCATTCTTTTCAAACCCTGTACAGGAACCATGAAATACAGAAGTGCTTAAAATCCACATTTATAATTGTTTGTGGCTTATCTTATTCTCAGTTGATTAGAGCAAAGATACAAATCAATAATTAATGAGATTTTTTGTTGGAATTGCTTTTATTCTATCTCTACCTGAGCAAATATGCTTGATCTCATCATTTCCTAGTCTAAGAACTCAGACAAGCCAACATTTAATTGGCTCATCCTCCAGAGAGAAGTTTTCATTCCTAGTACAGTATTTTTCTTGAAAAATTAATTTAGATGATTCACTGTAGCTAATAACATATTTTAGTTATAAATAAAAATTTTCATAAATAAGAACTTTCATAAATAACCTAGAAAATACATAAGCAGAATATAGCAATGATAAACATTTTTTAGCAGGACTTTCCCTGAAGCAATGAATCCTAAATTGCCATTACAACGAGTCTATACTATTTTGCTTTAGATTATGTAATAAATTTACTCAAAAAGATTTTTGTAAGCATAATCTGTTCAGACTAAAGGGATTTATTTAAGACTGACTTTTACTACATTCTTGAGATTTGCATAAATCTTCCTTAGTGATAAATTCCTTAGTGATAAATTCTGTTTCCCTCTATAATATTTTGGAGTCATTCCCCTCATCTATATCTTTTGTCTTTTCCATAATTTTTATAGAGGATTAGGTAATGAAATTACAAAGAACGTATTCCATTGAAATTTCCCTGAAATGTTTGCCATTCTCAGAACGAATTGTTTTATGAGCATATGTGCATAAAAGAGCAAGACAAATTTTCTTTCCAAAGAAAATAGGTTGCATGCATCTTTAACTCCCACTTTTCAATTAGAATAAGCAATAGCATACTTTCAAAATACTAGACAAATAGCCCAGTGTGCTGCTTATTTCACTTTGATCATTTTACGGTGACTAACGGATTTATATTGATGTGCATATGCATGGATACCTCCCTTGTGCCAAGCCCCATGCTAGTGTTAGAGTGACCAGACAAGGTTAGGAAGACATGGTCTCTCCTCCAAAGAGCTGACAGTTTAGTCAGAGAGAGAAGAGAGGCTGCAGGAGAGAGGATGCCACTGACACTGACTCTTGCAGAATAAATAGAAGTTTGCCAGGGAGAAGAGAGATGAAATGATATTCCGAGAAGTGGAACAGCCTTTTCAAAGATTTAAAAGTGCAAAACTGATAGTTTCAGGAAACGATGAGTGAGTACACGTAACAACCAGGCTGCTGTCATTCATGAACAAGGTATGACTTTGCTTGCAAATTGGTAAAAGCGTGGATTGCTTCTGTACCTTTTGGTTGATTTCCTAATCCTTCTTCTTGGGCCACCTGAGCCCAGATTTTCTGGCCTTTCGGCACCAAGTGGATGGCTTCAAGCACATCTACCAGATATTTGGGGTCACTTTCTCCAAAACTTTCCCATGCTCATGAAGACAGTGGAGATTTATCCTCTATTTAGGCAGTGGGTGTAGGATGATGCAATGGTGAAGAGCATGCATCTTCACCCTAAAAGTCAGTTCTGCACTTCCTGTGTGACCTTCAGCAACTGACTTAACTTCTTTTCCCAATTTCCTCACCTGTAAAATGAAGATTAAAAGGTACCAACCTTATAAGATTATTGTAAGGATTGAATGTGATAAAGTGTGTAATCCTATATACTAAAAGGCTAATATGAAAATCGACTGAACAGCAGAATGACTGGTCAACGGGCACTGACCACCAGGGGGCAGGTGCTCTGACTGGTAGGTAAGCTTGCTGCTGGGGTCCAGCCAATCAGGACTGGGCGAGATGGGCAGGACATGCCCTGGAGCTCTCCTGCGGTCCCTCTCTGGCTGGTCAACCTCCTGGGACCCTCCCCAACCCCAATCGTGCACCAGTGGGGTCCCTCACTGGCCTGCACCCTCTCTCAATCCAGGACTCCTCGGGGGATGTCGGAGAGCCGGTTTCAGCCTGACAGCTGAACGACCGGTCACTATGATGCGCACTGACCACCAGGGGTCAGATGCTCAACGCAGGAGCTGCCCCTGGTGGTCAGTGCACTCCCACAGGAGGAGCACCACTCAGCCAGAAGCCAGGCTCACAGCTGGCAAGTGTAGCAGTAGTGGCAGGAGCCTCTCCTGCCTCCGCAGCAATGTTAAGGATGTCCAATTGACAGCTTAGGCACGCTCCCTGTGGGGATCAGGCCTAAGCCGTCGATCAGACATCCCCCAACGGCTCCCAAACTGCAAGAGGGCGCAGGCTGGGCTGAAGAGCCCCCCACCCAGTGCATGAATTTCGCACACCGAGCCTCTAGTTTATTAATATTGTATACTTTCCCCCAACAAATTCGTCACTGTATGCAAAAATAAGATGCTATTAAAAGTTCTTTTTTGCTTCATCTACTTCTAAGGAAGGTCAAAAGCTTATATCTGCTGCTTTGGGCCTAATGAGGAACCTCCATGTCCTGGGTAAGTCCTCCCCTATTGCTCCCACTATTAACTTGATTATTATGTCTGGCTTTTTGCTGCAAGTGACCTAGTACCCTTCTCCTTTTTTAATCTAACCATGTGATGTAAAGAAAACTCAAATAATAATACCATCTTGAGTCTCCTCTTTGACCTCTTCCCACAAGTTCTCCACAAGCTTGTGGCTCCCAACAAGTAAACATTTCTCGACATGTAGGGACACACCACATCTCTTTCTCATTGGCTCCCTTTACACAAATGTACATTCATCCCATCTCGTACTAAAATTCATCTCATAGGTTGAGGTAATCAACTCCTGAGATTATATTTTTATGTTATGTCCACTTAATTCCGAGACTCTTCATATTGGCATATACATGTCAAATGTTCCAAGTACTGTATCTGCCTCACTCTCTCTCACCCTTCAGTGTTTGCCTGTGTGAATTTCCTAACAAACCCTTATTATTCTGCATTTGGGAACTCTATCTGGTCCTCCCTTATATTTAATCTAAAGTCTTCTTAAACGAACTGGCTGTTCTCCAGGCAAGCAGGTTCTTCTCTTCACACATACCCAAAAGATTAATGTATCTTAAACTATGCCTCATAAATAAAAACTTAAAAATCTCACAACCTTTGCATAGCTAATCTTCTCACCGTTAAGGTCCCAGTAGAAAAATACTACCTGTACTTCCAAGTCCTTTACTGTGGTCTTATTATAGCAATAATAATGTCACAGGTAATATTTTTTTGGCCCATGTTTTATGTCAACAACTGAAATGAGCATTTCATAAACATCAATTCATGTAATATTAATGAGAGTCCTGAGAGATAGACACTATTATTGTTTTCATTTTACAGATGAAGGAACTGAAGCTTGGCGGTTAAGTAATTTGCCTGATATCACACAAGTAGGAAGTGTCAGCCCAAGGATTCAAGCCCAAATCTTTCTTATTACAAGGCCTTAATCATTAGTATATTAAGCATTTCTTTAAAATGATATTAACCATTAGATCCTACTGCCCTGCCTAAAGATGCTTCAAAATACAGTTATCTTATATAATCTATAAGATTAAATTCTTATGCCCAATTTCCCACAACCCCAATATGTACACCCTTGGGTGGTCTCACAATGGTTCAGCAAGTTCTTTCTGCCCCTTGACTTTGCAGTCGGCCATGTGACCTGCTTTGACCAATGAAATGTGGGCTGAAGTAGTGATAGGCTTGGGACTTGTGTTAGTTTCCTGGGGCTGTTGTAACAAATTACTATACCTTTGCGGCTTAAAGCAACAGAAATGTGTTCTCTCACAGTTTTGGAAACAAGAAGCCCAAATTCAAGGTATGGGCAGGGTTGGTTCCTTCTTGCCATCTCAAAGGGAAAATGTATTCCATGGTTTTCTTTGAGCTTCTGGTGGTTGCTGGCAATCTTTGAAGTTTCTTGGTTGTGTCAGCATAACTCCATTTTCTGCTTCCATCATCATATGACTTTTTCCCTGTGTTTCTGTGTCCAAATTTCTCTTGCCCTGTAAGAACACCAGTCATTGGATTAGGGCCCCCCTAATCCAGTATGACTTCATCTTAATTCAATTACACGTGCAACAGAGCCTCTGGGCTGAATCCAGCCTATGAGAGCCACCCTCTTCTGACCCACAGACCATGAGTAGATATGATTGCTACTGTAGTCCACCGTGTTTTGAGGTGGCTTGTTAGGTGGCATTTTTGTGGCAACACCTAATCAATGCAATGTCTCCTACCCATTAAAAATAACTAATTAAAAGAAACAATTTGAGAAGAAAACCCACTTGCAATAGCAACAAAAGACATAAAATATCCAGGTATAATTCCCTTCAGCAGATCTTGGTCATGTGAACTTTATATTATAAATTCATAGAAGATAATCTTCTAATTAAAAACAATATTTGGATTCCCTCTAGAGATTCATTCAAGAAGCAATGTGAACCTCTGTGGATAGTAGTGGGAATGAAGAGGAGAAAAGGAGCTAGAGATGAAAAGAAAAATGTTCCTCTCCTTATTTGCTTATGATCTATTGGAGATAAGAACTTCTGTGGGTGAATAGGATAAACAATTTCCCATTATAAATATGTCTAGACATTTATGTCTTACAGCTGCGGAGGAGCCTAGCCATATCATGAGGACTAAAAGCAAATCTACATGCCCCTCATCGCCAGACATATGTGTCTAGGCTTTTCATTTTAGTGGGCCACAGGAGTTCAACCTGCACATTAGGCTTTCAGCTAGTGACTCTCACTTTCTCATCTCATTCAGCCCTTTCCTGTTGTCACATGTTTCTCAGTCCTGACTCTACCCAACCACCTCCAAGGAAGATTTTCACACTGATAATTAGAGTTCATTTACGGGGCTCTGTTTTCCCGGTAGTTAGTCCCATCTGAAGCCAACATCCCTTTTGAAGTCTGGAGAATCTGAAGCTTGAAATCCAAATAGCTCCCAGAGAACAGGGCCTCAAGGAATAAAACTTTAGAATGGTCTTAAGATCATTATCAGCGCTCTTTTTTCTCCATGCACAGAATATCTCTTTGGAAAATGTTTGGTGCCAAAAGTAATTCATGGTCACATATAAAACCCTAGTTTTTTTAAAAAAGGAAATTAAAAATAAATAATAAAACCATAGTTAGTCAAGGTATGAATCCAATTCTTGATGAGCTGTTTTCACCTCCATTAGCTTTGTGTTTTGCAGAAGTTCAGACTACTTTCCCCTTAACAAAAAGTGGTCATGCTCTACAATGTTAAAGTATGAGTCACTTGAGCACCTTTTCATTACATCAAATTCCTGGGTGATCTTGCATGAGTCATTGTTTAACATTGAGAATTTCTAATTCAGTCAACAAAAAGCAATTGAATGTTCATCTTTCACTGCCTATTACTCATTTTAAAAATGACATGCACCCACAGTATTCAGCTGATCCATAGCTCTACAAAACCCACCTTAGAACAATTTGTTCTCTTAAATGAGCTAGAAAAGTTACATTAAATCAGGCACACTTGTATTGTTTCTCTGGCAGATAGCTGGCTAGGAAAAGCACTCTGTGCAGTTGTTTATTATTTCAGAATCTGCTGCTGTAGGAGGACAGGCGCATTTGCAACACCACGGAGGGAGGAGTGGAAGCACAGAAGGGCACAGAAGTGAGCTTTATGGTTTTAGGTCATTTATTAAACTCTCTAAGCATCTGTTTCCTCATCTGTGTAATGAAGATAATGTTGCCTGCCCATGTTGCAAGATAATTATGAAAATGAGCTCAAGTTAATAAATGTATAAGCCCACTATGTCCAATACTGTAATAGCTATTTCTGGAAACATAAAGGCAAACAAGTATTACTTCTTGACTCCATGGCCATTTAATGGAAAAATAAAATAATTTATGTAAATTGTTAAATTCTCTAAAAATACAAAGTAGTAGCAGTGGTCATGGTAGTAAACTCAGAAAGTCACTATTGGAAGGGGACATAGAAATTCTGTAGGGTAGCCCCCCTATTTTTAACAAACTGTGTTCATTCCAGAGAGATAAATAGCATGTAAGTATGTACAACTGGTAGAATCAAGTATTTATTGTTAAAAAGTACTCCAATATATAAGCAGATTCCTATAAACTCAGATAGTAAGAGCTTGTATAGTAAGCTGATATTTAAACATTTCAATGTGGAGAATTGGAGACATTTAGAGACACATCTTAGCTTTGTTTAACATATCAGGTAACAGGAAAGTCTCAGGAATCAGACTCCAGGTTTAGATTCTGGCTCTGCCATTTACTCAATAGTGACTTTGGGCAAGTTAGTTCACTTTTCAATGTCTCATATCTTCATCTATAACATGAAGATATAATAGCACCAAACCCCACAGGATTATTGTGAAGACTAAATGAATTAATATGTATAGGGCTCAGAACAGAGTCTGGCACGTGACAAGCTCTCAGTAACTGTCATCTATTAATCTGGTGGAAGTCAAGTGAAGGCTCTCATGGGTCATTCTGTTTGTAAGAGCGGTGCCTAAGGAAGGCATGATGGGGGAAGATAGACACTTTAGAACAATGGGCAGCACTCAGAGCAGTGAATATCTCTTTCCCCACAAACCAAACCAGACCTGTTACCTTTAGGCTATTCCTTTACTTCCATAAAGGTGTCAGCTAACATCCTGAGCATTTCAAATATCACATGTGAATGCCAAGGTGGAGCATGAACCCGTAACTCTAGGTGTGCAGCAACCCTCTCTCCTCAGCCCAGCCCCCAACAGCAGCTTACTCTGGGTTCAATGAAAGCAGCAAATGGTTTGCAGAGAAGAGGCAGTCTCTGTACTGAGACAAAGGCATTGATCACCATCATTAACAATTCATTAGCTTCCTCTGCTGCAAGGATCTGGCCTGAAGGTTGACAGACAAAGGCTGGAAGCCTTGCTTGGTTTACACACTAATCACACATGATTATATGAAGCTTTCTAACCTCAGAAGAACACAGCAGGCACTGCCAATCCTAGGTTAGGGCCACACTGGGACAATTGTCCATTTCTCAGCCTCACTTAGTAGGCAGGGGTGAAGGCAAGGGCAAGGTCAAAGAAGAGAGCCACCTGGGCTATAACCTCGTCAATGGAATAGACACGGGTGGAGAAAGAACATGTAGCACAGAGGTGTGGTCAGTGTGGGACAAAAAGACAAAGAGGGAGTTGTGGACGCCCAGGTCTGTCTTGCAGCATGTGACCTGTGCCCAGAATTCGGTCCCTCTAATCTCTCTAGCTATATTTTTTGGTGGAGAGTAAAACATCTGACTTGTGTAACATTCCAATCAGAAGGCCAGCTCCCTCTTGCAGCTCTGATCCCAGGCTCGCCTGGCTGTCTACTGATGACAATTTGACTTCCCACGCAGATTTCAGCACAGGGAGAGAAGGTGTTTGATACAGAATGTTTGTCTGATCTCCTGGCCGATTTGACTTCTTACTATAAATTAATAAAATGGCATTTTGATTTACACATCTGCCGTGTGAACTTGGTCAGTAAGATTGAGGGCCCGATTGACTGATCTTACCTCAGTGCTGACAAATCCAATTTTCTCAGTTTCTGAACCTGAAAAGCTCTGGGCCAGCCCTTGGACTGTGGTGAAATCACCAAGGTAAATCCCTCTTTGAAGTGGCAGGCAGAGGGACAGCCAGCTTTCCTCTCCCATTGAACACATTTCTCTCCTGGACTTTAATCTTTCAAGATGAATGCTCATGTCCAATGCCCACTCAAATGATTGATTCCATGGTAATAAACAGGAAATGGGAAGTCTGCCCCTATTCTGAGCTACCTAATCAATGTTTTGACATATCTACAAAAGCACCTAATCACATCATAATTCTAATAGCATGTGATTTTTTTATGTTTTACTCATGTCCTCTATGCAAAGCTATAAGTTATTGTTCGTTTATAACCTGAGCTTTCCTAAACCCACAGAAAGTATGGATTAGGTTACGTTCTCATTAAACCCAGTGGTACAGAGAGGCAGCTCTCAGCCCCTACCCCTAAATCTTCCTGGTCTTGTCTGGGGGATGCCACCTGTGCACACAGTCCTCTTCTCTGGACTCTTTTAAAATGTTGACTGTCCATGGGTCACTTTCAAGAGTGCCTGGCCTTTGCCATGACCACAGTTTTGGGTATCATAGCAGTGAATGAAATTTCTTCTCCCAAGACTAGTACTGTCTCTGGGAGTCTGCAAAGCTGACTCAAGGTGACAAAGGGCATGAAGTTCCTCAAGTCACCTCTGTACCCCTAGAACCAGTCATTTGTAATGTGGAAATGGGCGATACCCTTCTCCCCAGACCTGTATTACACAATCCACTCTGGGTCCCAGGGTGGGACTGCCTATGCCAGAATCTTAGAAAGTCCTCAAGGAAACAGCTCTCATTTTCAGCCTGCAGCCCCTCCTGAAGATACAATAATACAAAATACACAAGCATAAGGTTAGTCATCATTTGTAATAGTAAATTATTGGCTATACCTAAATGCCCAAGCATAGGGGCTTGGTGAAATACTATAGAACATGCACACAATGAGGGGAAAAAGGGAAGCTCTTTATAAACTTACATGAAGTGATTTCCAGGATATATTGTTAAAAGAAAAAAGCAAAATGCAAAAAAGTTTATTTAGTACAGTACCTTTTCATGTAAGAAACAAGGGGAAACCAAAGAACATACAAAATGTGTTGACTTGGCGGGGGGGTGGGGGGGATACACACACACCAAAAGGATGAACCACAAAATAATAAAATGTGTTACCTCTAAGAAATAAGGAAAATGGAGTAGAAAGGCTAAGAGAAGAAATAAAACATTAATGAGCAGGTCTTTTAATATAGGTGTGACTTTGAAAAGCATGTCAACAAATTAAAAAATTAAGTCAACAAGGTAGGGGGAAAACCTAAAACTTAATGCTAATGGGAATACATGATCTTAAAAGCATTACAAATGAAAAGTATAACTATAATGAAGGGGCAAAATGTGAATTAATTAATGCAGGAAACGTTCAAACATAGTACTTTGATTATATGTCCTCAGTCTAGGGGGGAAAACAGACACACAAATGTTGAAGTTAGAGATTTTCTTGGTTTTATTTTGTTTGTTTCGTTTTGTTTTCTGTAGTCATATAGAAATAGAAAAAAAATAGCTATTTATGTAGATAATAAGATTGAGCAAAAAATATATGTGATCATGTTTGGGGGCGCCTGGATTTTCATTGTGGAAGAAGGAAGACATGGAAATGTAGAGTGGAAAAAAGCAAGGAAAAACCCCATGGGCTTCTATTGGAATTGAAGGTATCAGTAAAAACTCATGATTTTAGATAATTTATAAGAAAATGGCAAGGCTTACTTAAAGTTTTATACATTTTTATGTATATAATAAAAAGTAAAAACTTAATTAAAGTTATATATTTATATATAAAATTTATGTATAGTGTATATATGTAGAGAGAATTTATATATATTGCATAATACATTTAAAGGCCTGCATGGGTTGAGGGCTTTCCCTTCACCTTGTTCTCATTCACTGTGGATGATTCTCATAAATGAAAAGACAATTTTTATATTCTTATTCTCAGCTTTCTCTCGACTAGATAAATCTCTTTTCTCACTGATACCTTTATGTTGTCTTATCTTACAGTCTTACTTTGAGGTAGGTAAGAAATGAGATTTTTTTCCCAGTTGACACATGAAATAAAGAAAACAGTGGAAGTGCTAGGAAGAGAATATTCATGCCAGGATTTGAGTAGGGAGATGGTGGGCTTATATGGATTTTGCAGGAGGGCTTGTTTGCTTCCTGGAAACCGCAGGGGTTTAGTGGTGGCCTGGAGTAGGATGCGAGCCCAAGAACAGAGGAGGCTCCAGGTTTTTATGAGCAGCCTGGTGCTGTAATGGATTTACCACTTCCTGCGCTGTATCCTGGACCATGAGGGGGCCCATTAAAGAGACAGAGCCCAGAGCTCAGCCTTTCTGCTCTTCTTCTCACCCAGAGACCATCCTCCCTCTTCTGCATTTTAAGGCCACACAATAATTATAATGATCCCCCCCACCCATTCTTCTTAGACTCATTTCCATTTAGTTAAAAATGCACTTCCCGAATGATTCATTTATCAGCCTGGTCCTGTATTTAATCATGCCTTCCCCAGCAAACTATTTGAAATTAACTGTTATACAACAAAGCCCAAACCTCTCATACTCCCATATTACTGCATGGCATTCCATTTCCTTAAGTTATAGCAATAATTAAACTGAACTTTAATTAAGTAAGCCCTACCCTCCTCTTAGAACAGTCCCATTCAGGCAATTTCCTTCAGGTAATTTCCTTCATTTCCACGCTATTATTCACCCCACTGGGGTTCGAGGCATAGATGTGCAGATGCAGGATGAGGCTCGATGTTGTCTTTGGATGTTGATTAACTACCTTGGCAACATTTGCAATTTCTACAGCTCTATAAAATCCGGACCCTCCTTTTCTCCCTCCCAAATCTCTTTTTGGGGAACTAGGAAAGAAAGCTCTTCTGCCAATTTCCGACTGAAATGTAATTAGCATATAATGCTTCAGACCCAGGGAAGAATGCTATTTATAGCTCTTGCTATTGTTCACATCTGAAACATGACAGACCCGAAGATACCAGTTCTGAGTGCCTTACATGAAGCACCCTATTGTGAAAATCCTCTGATCCCTATCAAGGCATTCAGTACGATTCTGCTCCACTGTCAGTCTTGCAAATAGAAAGTATAATTATATTTTTCAGATCGGAGTGTCCTAAACCAACATAATCAGGGGGCTCTCTAGGTCTGAGCTTCATACCTCTGAAGGTTGTCAAGGCCTCAAATGGAGAGTCCAATTGGGCATTTCTACTCAGCCTACTGGAGACCCAGCAACTGTCAGGCACAGGGGGACTAACCTTCCTGGTTCCCCAGAACTGAGGTGTTTCCTGAAACCTAGGACTTTCAATGTAAGAACCAGGACAGTCCAAGAAGACGGGGACAGTTGGTCACCAGAGGACAAGTCCCTAAGGGAAGGACCCCTTTTCTAATGTACTGTTTCCAAAGTAGCATAGTAACTTTGGCTAGGTTTGAACAGTTATCAACACTGAATTATGTTGAATGATTAGGGAGTCCTAATTCTATGGTTGGGCCCCAATTTGGAGAGTGGGTAACCCTTAGGCCAGGGGTTCTCAACCTGTGGGTCGCGACCCCTTTGGGGGTCGAACGACCCTTTCACAGGGGTCGCATGACCCTTTCAGAGGGGTCGCCTAAGACCATCGGAAAACACATATATAATTACATATTGTTTTTGTGATTAATTTGTAACAATGAAAATACATCCTGCATATCAGATATTTACATGACGATTCATAACAGTAGCAAAATTACAGTTATGAAGTAGCAACGAAAATAATTTTATGGCTGGGGGTCACCACAACATGAGGAACTATATTACAGGGTCGCAGCATTAGGAAGGTTGAGAACCACTGCGTTAAGCCAACAGCAGCATCCCTATTCTCAGTGGCCAGTCCATTTTGACTGGGGACAGGCGATAACTAGACAAGATACCGGTTCCTGGCACACCAAAGAGTCAAGAGGATCTATGTTTGAGGAAAACAGGTTAGAGGAACAATACAGAGCTCCAAACTCAGGGCGAATCAGGAGGGATAAGCAAAAAGCAGATTCAGAATCCAAGATGAACACACTGGGCCTATGGATCTCAAACATGATTTTAAATAATTATCAGGGATGTTTGTTACATAATAATAGTAGTAGCCAGCATGTACTAAGCCTTATTATGTGCCTGGCACTGTTCTAGGCTCTTTAAATGGATTTACTAATTTAATCTTCAATCACCATTTGACAGTAAAATTATTTTCCCCAATAGAGCTTGTGTTTTTAATCATTGCGTTATACTTCTCATAAGCTAGTCTCTTAGTGTTAAAATACAGATTTCCAGGCCCATCCTCATGTAATAAATTTGCGGTGAGATCCAGGATCTGCATTTTTTTAACCCGCCTAAATGATTCTCATGCAGGAAAAGCAAGATCTCAGTGATCGAGAAACTTCTTCAACCCAACAGGCATGCAGGTTCCCCCAGGTCAGACCGGAGGTTCGGGACAGTGAGTGTGGTTACAGCAGCAGTTCTAATTCTGTACCCCACCAACTGATCTGCCTGCTCTGACAGTGGACTCTTCTACCCGCATCCAGATTGACTTGTGGATGGAATAGGACCGTGAATGCATGGTCTTAACTGAGGCTGGCAGAGGCAGGGGCTGACATCTTCCTTCAGCAGGCCAGTGGCTTTGCTGGTGAGAAGAAATTGCAAGAACAGAGCACTAAGGTGCACTGCTGAGCACGAGCTACTAAACTGCCGGAAGTGACCCAGGAATGTGTCTTTTAATCTTTGGAGATGAGGTGGTTGTCTGAGCTAAAAAGTGGTGGTAGCATGCATGAATTGTCTGAAACACAATGAAGAAATGTTGGCATGTCTAGCATGATTTTCAGTCAAACACAGAATTAGCCCCAAAGCCAGCTGCTTAGGCCAGATATGTGGTCTGAGCAGTCCCATCTGGAAAACAAACAAAGCAGAAAAATACGACTGCTCTTTCTGTCCCCGTGGGAAGATTTGAGGGGGTGGGGGAGGGGGAATCTCTGCCTAGTACTTTAAATGGAATTCTCATTCTCTGGCTTTCCCCCAATGTCGGCATTTGCATTTCATGAGTGGCAGATCAGGATCACTGTGCTTTGAACAATGTGTATGTGGAGAGAGAGAGGGGGAGAGAGAGAGAGAGAGAGAGAGAGAGAGAGAGAGAGAGAGAGAGAGAACAATAGCTTAGAGCTGTGCAAAGCCTTCCTATGCTACGGATATAGATGTAGCTACAGCTCACAGAAATAATCACAGTCCGCATTTCAGCTTCTCTGTAATGTGCCTGTGTTCTGGAAGCTGAATGTCTTCAGTTGAGGAGAGCAGACAGAGCCTGTTATCTTTCCCCAATCTACTGGCAATCTATGGCCTTGGAGAACGGATGCAACACATATAGGCTTTTGTTCCTTTCTCCTACCCTTGTTCATGGATATTTTTAGATAATATGGCCGCACCAGACATACTGTTGTTCCTGATGAAAACTTCCTGGATTCTCTAGGCAGAGTGTTCACCTGCCAGCCAGTTTGTAGAGTGTAAGATAATGAAACAAAATTAACATCATACCCATGCTCTTTCTTCTCCTAACAGGCTCAGCAGCTGGCTCTTCCCGCTGGGCTTTTCCCCCTTTTGCTTTGTGACTTGTGAAAGAAAAAGAAATAGGAAGAACAATTAGGAACATCATTTGAAGGTGTGTGTGTCTGGTGGAGCCTTTTAAAGTGATATTCAAAAGCATTGGATTCCCACAATTCCTTGTGTGCTGGACTGGTCTGGCCCAGATTTCTTGTTTCAATGACATCCGTTCTTTAGCTTGGCTGTTGTATCCTAGTCTCTTCTCCAATGACAATACACAGGGGATAAAACATTTCCCTTCTTTTTTCTTTTTGTCTCTATTTTAAGGGTAATTCCCCTCATCCTTTTATTCAACCACAAAAAGGAATTCTTGTTCATCAATGGCTCGGCTTGACTAAGACTAACCAAAGGTGGATATATAGACAGATCTTATAGTTGGTGGCCTGAAACTTTGTACCCATTGTAGGTGAGTCCCTGTGTAAAAATGCTCACTCTGCAGAAATCTGAGCTTTTAAACAGATTACAATAGCATTTAAACGGACTCCTTTAAAAAAAAATTCTTCCAAGATTGATTCCTGCAGATAAATGCTTCCAGATCATAATTAAAGATTGGTGGAAATTCATTGGCGAAGAAAAATTCATTAAAATCAACCTGTCAGGCCCTAGCTGGTTTGGCTCAGTGGATAAAGCATCAGCCCTTGGACTGAAGGGTCCCAGGTTTGATTCTGGTCAAGGGCATGTACCTTGGTTGCAGGCTCCTTCCCGGCCCAGGTCCTGGTCAGGGCTTGTGCAGAAGGCAATCACTTGATGTGCCCTTGGCCAGAATTGAACCTGGGACCTTTCAGTCTGCAGGCCAACGCTCTATCCACGGAGCCAAACTGGCTAGGGCCCTATTCTTGAACTCAGTGGAATGGGAGAACAATTTCAAAACTTTGATTTGGTCAATAAAAACATTTTTGTGTATGCCCATATTTTAAACATAGATTCTATTGTCTGCAAAGAGCTTTGGAACCCTCTAATCTCACAAGGCACAGAGAACACAAATGGGCCCGTGCCAGAGGGAATGCATTCTACACAGCTGAAGAGCTGGCCTGGGATGGCGGTGCCAGCCAGCACCATGCTACCAAGAGGCTTATGATGATTCAAATTACTAACATGTCTGGGAGTCATTTTCATTATCCTTACTAAATTACTAACTAGCTTTTAATTGGCAAAACAAAATAGACAACAGTAAGTCTGGAGCATATAGCTCTTCCGTTATTGTTTTTTTTTTTTGTTTTTTTTTTTTTTTCATTTTTTTTTTATTTTAATATATTTTTTTATTGATTAAGATATTACATATGTGTCCTTATACCCACGTTACCCCCTACCCCCCCCCCTCATGCCCCCACCCCCCGCTGTCCGTGTCTATTGGCTAGACCTACATGCTTGCATGTAAGTCCTTTGGTTGATCTTTCCCCCTTACCCCCACCCTCCCCTACCTTCCCTCCAAGGCCCGACAGTCCAATCAATGCCTCTCCATCTCTGGATCAGTCCTTGTTCATCAGTTTATGATGTTCATTATATTCCACAAATGAGTGAGATCATGTGGTATTTATCCTTCTCTGACTGGCTTATTTCACTTAGCCTAATGCTCTCTAGTTCCATCCATGGTGTGGCAAATGGTAAGAGTTCCTTTTTCTTCTTCCTCTTCTTAAAGAATACCTTTCAGCATTTCATATAATGCTGGTTTGGTGGTGATGAACTCCTTTAGCTTTTTCTTATCTGTGAAGCTCTTTATCTGACCTTCAATTCTGAATGATAGCTTTGCTGGATAAAGTAATCTTGGTTGTAGGTTCTTGCTATTCATCACTTTGAATATTTCTTGCCACTGTCTTCTGGCCTGCATGGTTTCTGTTGAGAAATCAGCTGACAGTCGTATGGGTACTCCCTTGTAGGTAACTGACTTTTTTTCTCTTGCTGCATTTAAGATTCTCTCTTTGTCTTTTGCTCTTGGCATTTTAATTATGATGTGTCTTGGTGTGGTCCTCTTTGGATTCCTTTTGTTTGGGGTTCTCTGCGCTTCCTGGACTTGGAAGTCTATTTCTTTCACCAGGTAGGGGAAGTTTTCTGTCATTATTTCTTCAAATAGGTTTTCAATATCTTGCCCTCTCTCATCTTCTGGTACCCCTATAATTCTGATGTTGGTACGCTTGAAGTTGTCCCAGAGGCTCCTTACACTATCTTCGTATTTTTGGATTCTTTTTTCATTTTGCTTTTCCGGTTGGGTGTTTTTTGCTTCTTCGTATTTCAAATCTTTGACTTGATTCTTGCGATCCTCTGGTCTGCTGTTGGGAGTCTGTATAATATTCTTTATTTCAGTCAGTGTATGCTTAATTTCTAGTTGGTCCTTTATCACAACATCGAGGGTCTCATTAGATTTATTGAGGATCTCACTACATTTATCGAGGATCTCACTACTTTTATCGGCGGTTTCCATAAAATTCTTGAAAAATCTTAGAACCGTGGTTTTGAACTCTATATCCAGTCGTTTGCTTTCCTCCATTTCTGTCATTTGTGACCTGTTTCTTTGTCTTCGCATTTTGTCTGCTTCCCTGTGTTGGTAGAGTGGTTTTGTGTGCTAGGTGTCCTATAGGGCCCAGTGGCTCAGCCTCCCCAGTTACCTGAGGTGGACACTCTTGGTGCACCCCCTTGTGGGCTTTGTGCACAGTCTTGTTGTAGTTATGCCTTGGTTGTTTTAGGTGTTCTTCCGTTATTGTTACAAATGCAAATCAGTGGTACATATAAAGGCAAGTGGACCAAGTCTAGGGCCCTTTCATAGAAACAAAGTGCTGTGGAGCTAAGATTATTGTGATAATCAAGGAAAAATGCAGTCACAAATCATTAGCAGAATTAACGCTCCATGTAGCATGCAACCTATTGCTTTACAAATTATCTAAGATAATTAATAGAAAATGTGCTACAATCATGAATGGTATTTTAGTCACTTCTTTGCCAGCATGCATTGCAAAGAACACTAATATTTAATACCCACATTTTTTTTCTTTCGTTTTTGCTCCTTGGAAGGCAATTTGCCAGTAGCTTGTCTATATTTAACATCATTGCTTGTTGACTTTGTCAAAGTTAATGGAACTGTAATTTGCCTCTCAGTCACTGTCTTAGAATTAGAGAACACTAAACCTGGGAAGGGTTTCAATCATTGTTTCTCAGTGGAGAAACAATTACAATCTTGGTTGGAATATGTTTTCTTGTGGTGGAGGACTCATCCCTACAATGCATGGCATTTATCATCCCCAGTTTCTGCGCACTAAATGTCAGTGGCACCCCTCAATCATTTTGATGACCCCAGACTTCCACACATTCTCAAATATCCCTTAAGGATACAGCTAGGCCATGGACTGAGAGCCAGTGAACATCTTAAATTTACCGATGTCCAAAGATGCTCAATAGGCCACATCACATAGTAATTGGTGGTAGAGGCAATGCTGGAGCTCAGGACTAGAATTCTGAGCCTGGAGAATGTCACAAGACAACAGGTTTTCTCTGCCATCTAATGGAAACTTAATAATGTTCTCCCTTGTGCATAATAGCTATTTAATCAATATCTGCTGAATAACTGAGAATCCAACTCAAAGCCAATGTGACTCATTAGCAGATGGTCATCTATGACAAATGGCATTCTTAATAAATAAATAAGGAAAGGAATTTCACATTTGGACTCTAGTCAAATATTAACTGGAGAGGCCATGTATTGCCTACAGGGTCAGACTAAGGGCAAGATTGTTTTGTAGAAGGATGTTTGGGGTAAGGACAAAGCCAGAATGTTTCCATAAATAAGGCAGCTGGGGGCCCAGGAAAGCATTTCATACAATATCATGCTTATGGACTCTGGAGAAAAGACCCAAGAATATTTTCAGTAATACTTTCTCTACTTCTTTTTGCCAAATAAGACTTTATCTAGGAATATTTCACACACATTCCATTTATCACCACTCCACAAAAGTGGGCACCAAAGAGTAACCACAATGTGACAGGCCCTATGCTCAAGGTTGGACTATGGCAGGAAAACATACATGGCTTGCAGAAATGTGTAGACATGTGGCTTTGAAAAGCAAGTTCCAATTTCAACTTGGCCACTTTTCAGCTCTTTAACTGGATCATAATCCATCTCTGAGCCTCAGTGTCTCATTTCTAAAAGTGGGGGAAACACTTGTGTTCTAGGGTTATTACAGGAATTAAATATAAAATTATGTGAAAATTCCAAGCACAGTGCCTTCTGCTTCTGAAAGTCCTGCATTTTCACAATAATTTTGCCACTCGTCGCAGCTAAGACTTTGAGTGACCTACACAACCACAGTTTCCTCATCTGTAAAGTGAAGATGACACCTGCCTTACCAACAGGTAAGAAGGACATTCACAGGGGTATAAGAGGTTTGAGTATTATGAGATTTGGCAGGGAAAAAAAGAGATTCATATGGATCTTAATCCCAATTTTAAGGTAAGGGCACATTCACAATAATATGCTTAACTGGCTTCAGATTATTAGCATTGGGTACAGAATTGGAATAACACAAATTCAACTCCATAATGGCATGTGCTCTGCATTATTTTTATAGAACTAATCCTTACAAGTCTTTTGCCAAAATAATCATATTCTCATAAATGCCATTGTATTGCTGCAACTTTTACTCACACAAGAAATATTCCTTTCTTGTTCTTTTAAAGACATACATACATACATACATATGTTTTATCTCAATCCAGTTTTAAATTCTATGATGTCACAGTTGTCAATATAATTGTTTTGTAGTGAATGCAAATATTACTGAGAACTATATAAAATTTGCTTGGCACAATAAAAAAGACCAACTATTTTAGAGTTCGACCTGGATTCAAATCCCAACCTCTCCATGAACTAGCAGTGGAACCTGAGGAAGGTTGCTCAAAAGCTCTCTATATTTCCTCATTTCTAAACTGCATATCCCACAAGGGTCATATGAAGATTAAATCAAATACTGTCTGAGGAACTCGTAAGATAAAATACTCAGTGAAGATTTGTTTTAATTTTCAGTAGCTGGTTTGAGTCTTAGGATAAGGAAGACCATGTCTTCCTTCTTAGTCTAGCTAACTCCTTCTCATCTTTCAAGACTTTGACCCTGGGAAATCTGCTCTGGGCAGCTCATCACCACTATCAACCCACTTGCTGACTCCCCCATGGGCTAGGCATCACTTCTTCCATTCTCCTGACACTCTGTGTTTACCTATCTCAACTCCAACAATTCAAATCAGTTGCTGTGTTTTACCTCTTTGCCTTGGCCACTGAACAGGAAGAGCTTGGAAGAGTCCAGAAACTGCCTCTCACCCTGATACTCTAGTTCCACGCATGGCATAGGTGTTAAACATATTCTTGATATCTGGAAGTTGAATGAAATAAACACACAAGTTCTATAAAACCAGACCCCCCAAAAGTCTTAAAACAATTTTCCTTCCCCAATTTCTCACTGGCCATGAGAGCTGTGATCTTATCACTGAAGCACAGAGCTTTGAAGTCATTTGATAATGGTGTTAGTGGTGCCAAAAAGCAAATCAAAAGAATCTCTAAACTAGGGTTGTTTTTCTTTTGAATTTGAAAGCCAGTGTCCAAATTCTGAGATTTTGTGGCAAGAAATGTTCGTTTAGGACTGAAAAGAGATAATTTCCCATGAAGTGCTTCCCTCTTTCTACAGCACTCTATGAGGCCATTTCTCTCCCCACCCCCCACCCCAAATAAATATAGGAGATAAAAGCAATGGTATAATATATTTAAGTCATTATTCATTTAAGGTCCTCATGGAAGTGGCATGATTCTAGCTATGGATAATTCTGTCTAAACCTGTCATCCCTCGGGTTACTTATCTCTGTATCTCTAGCCCCTGCTTGGTTTTCTCACTGGTCAGGGCAGCCAGATAGGCCTCTGACGATGGTCTGTTGTATTTGTGGGAAAGGCAGGGAGAGAAAAGGGAAGAGAAGATATCTATTACTAATGTATTCTGCCAGCCTTTATGTGTTTTGCATACATTATTTCATTTAATCCTCTCAAAAGCCCTAAGAGGTAGTTAAGCAGTTCATTATCTCAGTCTTACAGATGTAAGCCCAAAGACTCAGAGATATTCTGTAACTTGCCCAAGGTCACACAGGCTGTAAGAAGCTTTCGTCACCATATGGATCTCCCACACAAGGCAATATCTTTTTGAAAGAAGTCAAGTTGCATGCAGCACATGGGCTAGTTCTTTCATACATTAACAGGCTTTGGGGTCACACAAAAGGATTGAGTCTCAGGCACAGAATATTCTGGGTGGATATATAATTTGCCTGCAAGTTACTTACTTAATCACTTTAAGGCTCAATTTTTTTATCTGAAAATGAAGATTATAAAAATGCCCGCCGATAAAACAAGATAATGCTTGTGCTCAATTCAGTGCAACTATGCCAGTACAACATGCTTACTAGTAAATATGTTTTTACTGATGGAGCAGTCCCAATTCAGTGAGAGAGCCAGTGTCGTAATCAACCCTCTAAGTACCAGTGAGCACTGTTTAATAATGACATAAAGTAAGTTTTATAGGAATACTAATGAGAAAGTGATGGTTTCTGCCCGAGGGATTAGGGAAACCTCGCAAGAGGTGGTGATGTTTGAGCTGAGCCTTACAGGATCTGTCATATTTTCCCAGTTTGGGGGAGAAGAGATGTGAGGTGTTGTATCACAGGCATGGGGAACTCTGTAAACAAGATTTGAAATGAGATCATATGTAGCCAGATAGGAAGTGATTTTAAGATGCATGGGAGGCATGGCAGGAGATCCAGCTAGAGCTGTAGGTTAGAGTCAGAATGTGAAGAATCCAGCATGCCAGGCTCCAGAATTTGAGCTTTGTTCTTTAGGCAGTGGAGAGTCAGGAGACCTTCCTAAGCAGGGGGAGCCACGTGTTCTCATTTGCATATTGGAAAGAGAATTGGGGAAGCCATCTGACCATGGATTAGAAGACAGAGCTGGAGGCAGGAAGACCATTGTGACTCCCCAGCACATAACGGATGAACAAGAGTGTGAGAAGAGAGTAGGGCTTTAGTCCGACAGGATGGATTGTTGGTGTCAGTGATGCAGGCCTGTTACGCATTTCTCTAGGGCAATGCTGTTTTGTGGTCCATCCTCTTTTTCAGAATCAAACGTCTTATACGTTTACTGCAGTATTTCAGAATTTGAGAAGTGAGAGGACTCTAAATATAAGAAACAAACAAGAAACAATGGTAGTTTTTGTGGGGTTTGCAACACCATGATGTTATTTGAGCTGGATAGCCTCCTGCCTTACTCTAAACATACCTTCAATATAATTTATAATACTTTGAAATATAAACAGCTATTGGAGTTGTCATTCTGTAAATGAACTGTGAATTTCATATTGCCATTTTCCCATGGCTCAGCATGCAAACATTCTTCTGGAGAAAGTATATTAGTCAAAAATCAAGTCATTAGAAAAGAAAGTGAGAGGGGCTTTATTCAGGAGTCATTTTAACAATTTTGCCCCCCCCCCAAAATAGCAGGATTAGCATGAATGTCCCAGCACCAGGTGCCATCAAACTCAACTCATTGAGATTCTTAATATCCAAGGATACATCTGAATTTTAAAGGTAGAAGACTTTTGTTTTCAGATTTTTATTATAAACTAAGAGATAGAATGCTCAGAGCTCAGAAACTTTAAAAATTTTTAGTCCAAGACTTGGTTAGGCGCTAAGAGGGGATGATGTGAATATATGATAAATAAAGATTCAAAGGGCAATTTAGGATATTTTAAAACAGAATAATGGTAAACTATTTGATAAATGATGTTGGAACCTTAAGCTGGTCATGTAGAAAAAACAAAAATTCAGATTCTTACAAACTCATCAATCCAAAATAGACTCCAAATAAAAAATAAAAATACATTTTAAAATGTTCTCCTTTAAAAAAAAGGGTTGTGATTTTGGAATAAGGAAAACATTCCTAAGCATAAATGTACCTAAAAGTCATGAAGGAAAAAGATTGATAAATTTGACAATATGACAAATAAAAAGTTTTATAAGTATCCTATATAATAAAAGACTAATATGCAAATCGACCAAACAGCAGAACAACTGGTCTCTATGACACACACTGACCATCAGAGGGCACATGCTCAAAGCAGGAGCTGCCCCCTGGTGGTCAGTGCACTCCCACAAGGGGAGCGCCACTCAGCCAGAAGCCAGGCTAACGGCTGGCTAGTGCAGCAGTGGTGGCGGGATCCTCTCCCACCTCCGCGGCAGCACTAAGGATGTCCGACTGATGGCTTAGGCCCTGAGACTGATAGCTTAGGCCTGCTCCCTGCAGGGCCTAAGCCGTCAGTCGGACATCCCCTGAGGGCTCCCAGACTGCGAGAGGGTGCAGACCAGGCTGAGGAACTCCCCCCATCCCCCCCGCCCGAGTGCATGAATTTCATGCACTGGGCCTCTAGTATATTAATAAAATCAAAAGACCAATAATCAGAGTTAAAAAGCAATTGCAGCATATATGACCACCTCTCACCTGGCCTTCACACCTCTATTGGCAGGAGTTAAAAACCTCCCTACTACCTTATATGCTCATGGCATAGCTCCCTCTTCCACCAACTTCAGTCCCCAGCACCTCCACCTTACCTTCATAGCACCCCCTACACACCATTAACCCCTTTGAGATCATCAACACTAATCTTCATCCTGATCTTTATCTCTGTTTATCAATCACCTCAAAAGCTCAGATTCCCCCATTATCTGGACCCTCACTCCCAATTGGCCCGGACATTCCATGTCTGACCCCACACCTTACCCTAATTCCTAAAACTGTTCCACTGCACTGTCACTCAAAAGCAGGTCTCCTACATGCTTGGCGTCTTCTCTGAGCATTCCCATCAACTTCCTGCTCTAACTACAACCTGGCTGTCCCTGAACTCAGTGCTTCCTCACAGGCTGTCCAGGGGCATCTGTTTTCTCTCCTCTCTCCCTTAATCGCTAGACCTGGAAATTCACATAGGTGTCCTTCAGCTCTTCAGCTTCTCGTTGCCATGACCAGATCATCAGCTGTCTCTCCCCAACTTCAGACATCATATCCTAAGACTGGTGCTCTTTGTTACAGTCATTCATTGGCTACTTCCCTCCATTGCTTAGACTTTTGCAGTCCTGGTTCACTTCTATTCTCTTCAATACTACTCCTGTCATAGTTCTTCATGATTGCAACATGTGCAGAGATGACCCTTGTGACATCTGGCATCTGGTTCCTCCAATGTCATTCACCTTATCTCAGTTACTGATTCTCCTGTGGTCAAACATTTCATTACCAATAACTATAACCTTTGTATAGTTCAATATCAGGCATTCTGCTCTACCACGTGCTTCTATATTTCCAGTTGGCTTTCTCTGGTGTCCCATTTTTAAAAAGAAACTTAATTTATTGGTGTGACATTGGTTAATAACTTATATAGGTTTCAGTGTACAATTCTATAATACATCATCTGTACGCTGTATTGTGTGTTCACCACCCCAAGTCAAATTTCCTTCCATCACCATTTATCCTCTCTATACCCTCTTCTACCTCTCCCAACCCCTTCTTCCCCTCTGGTAATCACCATGCTGTTGTCTGTGTTTATGAGTGTTTTGGTTGTTTGTTTGCTTTTGCTTAATCCCTTCACCTTTTTCTGGTATCCCATCTTAAACAAGCATTTAACTATTACCACAGAGATAAAGAAGAGCATTAAGCCTACTGTCTCACTCACCTTGAGTTTTTAAATTCCTTACTTAAATGCCACATTCCATCATTATAACCACTAGCTGGCATCTGTCTTCACTTTTCTTGTCTCCTTCTTTTTTTCTTCAAACACATCTGGTGTATGGGCCAATTGGTGTCCCCCCTAAATTCA
>NW_005871074.1:1585894-1589194 GCF_000147115.1 Myotis lucifugus
GTGACTATTATTTGGACATAGGGCCTTTAATGAGGTACTTAAATTTAAATGAGGTCAAGGGAATGGGGCCCTAATCCAATAGGACTGGTGTCCTTATAAGAAGAGGAAGAGACACCATGGATGCAGGAACACAGAGGAAAGGACATGTGGGGACACAGTGATAAGGTGGCCATCTGCAAGCCAAAGAGAGAGGTATCAGATAAACCAACCTTGCCAGTACCTTGATCTTGGACTTCTGGCCTCCAAAACTGTGAGAAAATAAATATCTGCTGTTTAAGCAACCTGCCTATGGTATTTTGTTATAGTAGCCATAGCAAATGAATACAGCTGGGAAAAATCCCAACCTTAGTTAAATCTCTTGTTCTGCTAACTTCCCATGTGTACCCATTCAGTTGAATTTTGCTGCAACAATAAAAAACACTCAAACATGCTGACTGGTCTCACATTATAGTCAAGACTAATAATGTGATGTATTGGTATTTCAGACATCATTCTACATGTCTGTAATCCATTTACTCTCCCACTCCCAGACACAAATCTCCAGCATCTTCTCCCTGACCCTCACCTTCATGAATTATGTTGCTTCCTATCTTGCTGAGAGAATAGAAGTAATCAGAAGAGACCTTTCTCAAGCTATCACCACATCTTCCTGCCTGGTCTACTTACTACTATTTTGCTTATTTATCTTGTTTATTTTTTGTTTCTTCCCAATAAATGTAAGTTACAAGAGAGCAAGGATTTTATCTATTTTATTCACTGTACCATCTCTGATGCCTGCAACATAATAGTCACTCAATACATTTTTTCTACTAATTAACAAATGAATATGAGTGGGCCAAATTTCTTATTATACACAAAAACTCTTACAAATCAATAAGAGAAAGAATAATTAAAATGGACTAAAAGTATGAATAGAAAGCTCATAGACAAAAGAAATATAAATAGTCAATAAATATAAAAAGGGTGTTTGTAATTGAAGGAAGACAACTTAAAACAATAAAGATACAGTAAATTTTATTTATCAAAATTTTTACATCTTGATAAAACTCAGTGTTGGTGAGGATGCAAGAAAACAGTCACTTTCATACACTGTTAGTGAAAGTGTGAATTGACGTTCTCTTTTGATAATACCTATCAAAATCTAAAACAAACATACCTTGCACAAGTGTTCATACACAACTTTGTTTTAATAGAAAATATTAGATTTAAATTAATATGAGACTTTAAAAATAAATTTTGTACACTTATAAAAGGAAATACTTTGCAGCCATTAAAATGAAAGAGATGGAATTTCATTTGCTGATATGAAAAGATATTCATTATAGCCAACATTCAAGCAATGAACAAAGCAGTCTATAGAGTGCGTGGCGTGTGTGTGTGTGTGTGTGTGTGTGTGTATGTGTGTCCATTAAACATCTCTGAAAGGCTGTATAAAAAGCAGTTAATAATTATATTTTCTTGAGAGTAGTTCCAGGGAGTGGAGGAAAGCGAGTTATTTTGTTGTTTTATTCTTCTCTATAGTGTTTACTTTTCATGTATGACTATTTTATTTTTTTTCAAAAGAGAGAGAAACACCTTAAAAGATAATGGTCAAGTTATTTTCCCTGTTATAATTTCAATATTGTGTGTATGTCAATATATTTACACACACACACACACACACACTTTTACACACACACACACACACTTTTATGTTTTATGCAGTGCATGGATCCAGAAATGGATCCAGTTTTTTTTGTTCATTTGTTTAAAAACTGTTTTCAGAAGGCGAAAACAACCTGTCAAGATAGTTGATGAACTGTTCCTCACCCTGCGCAAACATCCATAAATTCGATCATGAAAAAAAATCATTTAGACCATTTGTTTGGCATTTCGAAGACAAAAGGAACCAATCAATAAACCACTTCTGCCCGGCCATTGTGGCTCAATGGTTGAATGTCATGGGTCCATGAACTAGGAGGTCATGGTTGAATTCCCAGTCAGGGCACATGCCCCAGGTGCAGGCTCAATCCCCATTAGGGGTGTGCAGGAGAAAGCCAATCAATGCTTCTCTCTCATCATTGATGTTTTCTATCTCTCTCTCCCTCTCCCTTCCTCGGTGAAATCAATAAAAAAATACATTAAAAAAATAAAACAACTTCTAAGTTCTGTGTGTGCATAATACGTGTGTGTGTGTGTGTGTGTGTGTGTGTGTGTGTGTGTGATTCTTTAAACAAGAAGTATTATGTTTTAGGATTTAAGTAGATAAGTCTATTTAATCTTCCATGTACTTACTAATTGTCCAGCCCTGGGTAGGTCCTCTTAGTAAACAAACCTAAGTCTCTCCCTCAAAATTCTCACTCTTTGAAAAGGTGGGAAGAACAGTGTAAACACAAAGGAAAGACTTAATGAAAGTTTGAAGACTGAGAGGCCACAAGCAGAAATCAAGCCACATAGTCAAGGATCAGTGCCTTTCTTCTGAGAGTGGGCCTTTGAAATCATGATTTTAATAGTTTATTCACTCCAGTAAATTATGACAAGTCAGAAATGCTTCTATTAAAATGGACCCTTGGGGCAAAACTCCTTACCAAACCAATTTGAATTAAAATCAACAACAGAATATACAAAGAGAAGAAAATAGCTGATAGCATACCCAACACTGCTTTATAAAGATAATTAACTTTATTTATTCAGATATAAGAAGATACTGCACACTGGAACATAGTGACTATTTGGAAATGCTGCTAAGGATGCAAGCCTTTCAGGAGAGTCCCTCCCTTCAATTCACCCTTCCTGAATTATTATGCCCATTACCAACCCCATGTCTAAATCAAAAAATTATTGAAATGCAAATTGAACAGAGCAATTTATCTGTGACTGAAAATATCTGCGAGTTAATAGAGCTCCACTGATGAGATCTAAACAAGACCAGGAAATAGCAGTACCTCATTTACAACAGTATTATTTAGCAACATAAATTGAACCACAAGCAATGTATAGCATGGAAGTCATAAATAAACAGCAGAGTGAAATGGAAGGAAAATGAGGAGGTACACAGAATGTGCTTTGTTAAAAGAGAAGGAGATCACAAGACTATCTGAATAGTAGCTTGATACACAGTCAAAATTTCAAACTGCTCAGCTGGTGTTGCTCAGTGGTTGAGTATTGACCTATGAACCAGGAGGTCACAGTTTGATTCCAGGTCAGGCTGTGGGACAAAGCCCCCCCCCCCCACACGGAGGGGGGGGATGTTGGCGCACGGAGAGCCCGGCAGATATATACACAATGTGTAGAAAAGAGCGTGGGGGAAGGAAGGGAGAT
>NW_005871074.1:1589294-1612867 GCF_000147115.1 Myotis lucifugus
CCCCCCCAGTGCATGAATTTTGTGCACCGGGCCTCTAGTCTCATATCAGCAGAATTTTTACAATATGTCTGTTTGGGACTGCTGTGTTTCATTTAGCATAATGTCCTCAAGGATCATCCACATTGTAGCATGTTTCAGAATTTTCTTTCCTTGTAAGGCTGAATAATAGTCTATTGTATGTATATAACATATTTGGTTTTTCCATTCATCAATCAATAGATACTTGGGTTGTGTTCGCATTTTGGCTATTGGGATAATGCTGCTATGAACATTGATGTACAAATATCTGTTTGAGTCCCTATTTTCAATGTTTTTGGGCATGTGTCCAGACATGAAATTGCTGGGCCATATGGTGATTCTATGTTTAGCTTTTTTTTTTTTTTTTTGCCTTTTTTAAGAGAGACATAGTAAGAGAGAGAGAGAGAGACAGAGAGAGAAACAGCAATTTGTTGTTTCACTTTTTTACGCATTCATTGGTTTATTCTTGCACGTGCCCCAATTAGAAATCGAATCTCCAACTTTGGCATATTAGGATGATGCTCTAACCAACTGAGCTACCCGGGCAGAGCCTCTATGTGTAGCTTTTTGAAGAACCACCAACCTGCTCCATTTTACATTTCACCAGTAATGTATGAGGGTTACAATTTCTCCACATTCTCACCAACACTTGTTATTTTGCACGTTTTTTATGATAGCCATCTGTGTCAGTCTGAAGCGGTATCTCACGGTGGAAGGAAGCAGTGTTTTGATAAGCTCAACCCTGAGCAGGACTGTGTGGCATCTGGCTCTATCTGCTATCTGTTATTCCAGAAAGATGGATAGCAGGGCAGATATTTCACTTTCTTAATCTGAGCTAATTTTTACTTTTCCAGCATCAAGGATATAATAGAGAGAAAAGAAGACAATTATAAATTAAAATCTCTCTACTCAAAATGAGCCTAAAATCTAAAATTCCAAATCACATAAATATAATGCTAAGGCAGAGACTTGGCTGTGGCCACATCAGCATGAGACTGATGGCTACGCTGATATTGGGAATTATCTGCTTTACTATTAATTAGCAGGGTGGCTTAGCTAAATCATTAGCTTTTCTCGGGTTTTTAATTTCATCCTATACCACATGCAGTTAACAATATGACAAATGGGGTGGTGAGGGCCTAGGAGGGGAGGACAGGAGCGGGCTAGAAGAGGTTAATGGGGGGAAAGGAAGACCTATGTAATACTTTCAACAATAAAGATTGAAAGAAAAAGAACTAAAAAAAAATAGGACACACTCAATACTGTGTCATTAGATTATTCAAGGAGGTAGAATGTGAGAAAGGCTTAAAATTCAATGCCTTTCAAAGGCATGGCCTCACTCTTACAACCTCTTACTCTGCTCTGAACAAAAATGGGAGACTAGAGGCATTGCTTCCCCTGCAAGCAAGACCATTCATTCTTCCCTTCATGTCAGCTGAGATTCACAGAACATTTTCCTCGTAACCCTCTGCTGTAAAATTAGGGCAGAGTCTGGTCAGAACCCACCTCTTGTCCTCCTCCCTAAAACCTCTTCTGCTCTTCCGAAGGTGTGCTTGACCCATTTAGACTTTGTTTTTGTGGATAAAGATAGGATTGATCATCTCTTTATATTTCAGCCTTTCTCCTTCAAGGGGAAGGAATGGCTAGTGAGCCTGTGAGCCTGAAATGCCAACGGTGCAATTTACATCTATCACTGCATAATTAGCAATTAGCTGAGCACAACAAAGGGGGAACCTGCTATGAATTCCTCTCCGCACAATCCAGACAAGGCGATCATGTTTATTTCTTCCTTTCAACGTGCAAATTGGGAACCATCCAAGTATTTAGCAAGAATAAAGTAGAGCATTTAAATGATGACAGGAGGCTATACACAATACAGTCAGGGCTTCTTTGGGGACCTCATTTTCATTGAGATCCAGGTTCTTGAGCCCAGATTGTTGACTCCCCAAAGAAGGATTTAAGACATTAAGAAAAATAAAATAAAAATAGAACATTAATCTGGGTAATGACTTCAGACCTTAGGTCACAGTTAGCAGCTGATGAGAAGAATTTCAAGCTGATACATAATACCTAAGAGGGGCACTGACCGACTCATGGCTTCTTCAATGCTGAAAGCCAAGTGGAGAAGTTCCTTGCTGGCATAAAGGTAAAGTAGACCAGTAGGACCAATGTACCCTTTGGCTTTGCCATTAGAGTAATAAGCACTCTGCCCCCTAATTTTCCTGCCACTGCGGGAACTATAAATGGCATTCCGTGAGGCCACAAATTGCTATGGAACACAGCGCACGAGGGAAATTCTCTGGTTGTGTAAATGGTTGGGTTCCCACCCTAAAATTACAGGCCTCTCTCTGACAAAATGATGTGGGAGCCTTGTTATTGCCTGCTGGTCTGTGTAAAATCAGACTAATTTTACAGGGAAAAAATAGCTTTTTCTATCCTATGATCATTTCAAATGGGGGTTGCCAACTTTTGGTCAAACAAGTGGGCTGAAGGAGCGCTCATCTTCTTCCTTTTTTTTAAGGAATGGTCATCTTCAAAACAGTTGGGGTCCAAGAAAAGAAAGTATGTTCCCCAAAAAGTAATGAGCTGGAAGTATATTTTTGTACTCTTCCCCCCATGATTCTAGACCTAAAGCCTCCAAAATGCCCTCTCTCCCATGTACACAAAGATTCAGTTAGGAGCTTGCCTGGATTCTCATACGGTACTCTCCTAGGCAGCTTTCTTAAAATTCTCAGGGGAGGTAAACGCATCCTTCTTGGCTCCCACACTGCCTTGCTCATGCTCTAAGGTAGCTCAGGTCACTTTCCTCTATTTAAGTTTCCCCACTAAACTGTAATGCCCTGGAAGCCAGAAACTATTCCATTCGATTTTGCATCCTCAGTATAGCTATAATGCCTGGTTCTTAACAACAATGTTGATTCTTAATACGTGTTTATAGTTGAAAGTATATTCTAAATCTTCATTTACCTTATCATTTTAAAGAGACAATTTAAACATAGTTTTAAGATACAAACAACAACAACCATCAGAAGATTTGCTTCATAAGTCTATATTGTATGTCTGCTCTGGGCCGGGCAACCTGGGTGCAAAGAGGACTGAGACCCTGCTTCCATCCCAAGGAGCCCATTGGGAGACAGACTTGAGGATGAATCAATTCAAGGCTAAAATAGAGAAGTAAATCGAGTGTTATGGAAACATGATGGGAGTGAGTGACTCTGCCAGGGACCACCTGAGAAAACTCCTCAGTGGTGTTGAAAAATGGTAAAATGTGGCAGGTATAGGAAGATAAAAGGCATTCTAAGGAAGAGGAACCACTTCTGAAAACAAAAGTTCCAATTCTGAAAGGGCTGAGAAGAACACATGGTTAAGGCTGTGTGCCTGCCCTCCCCATTTGTATGTGTCCCCCTCCTTCTCCCTTCACCCTCCCACCTCCAACACATTTGGTGGGGAATCTCTCCCAGTGGGGGTCCATAGGAATTTTTGAAGGAGGGAGGAGATGAAGTGGGTCAAAATATACAGGCTTCCAGTAATAAAATAAATATCATGGGGCTGTAATATACAGCATGGTGACTAGTTAATAACACTGTATTGCATGAGAGAGGAAATCTAAAAAATTCTCATCAGCCTGGCCAGTGTAGGCTAAGTGGTTGAGTGTTGACCTATGAACCAGGAGGTCGTGGTTCAACCCGGCCAGGGCACATGCCTGGGTTGTGGGCTGGATCCCCAGTGTGGGGCTTGCAGGAGGCAACCAATCAATGATTCTCTCTCATCATTGATGTTTCTATCTCTCTCTCCCTCTCCTTCTCCCTTTCTCTCCAAAATCAATAAAAATATATTTTAAAAATCCTCATCACAAGAAAAAATCTAGTAATTATATATGATGATGAATGTTAACTAGACTTGTGGTGATCACTTTGTAATATATATGAATATCAAATCATTATGTTGTTCATCTGAACTAATATAATGCTATATGTCAATTATACCTCAATTTAAAAAAAGAAGGAGAAAAAGGAATCTTGTCACAATTGTTGGCACTATTCTCTAAAGGAAATGTAAAGCCTCTCCCCTTGGCTGCAAGTGATATCCCTGAGAGATCATTTCTTGTTGATTATTTGTAGAATTAGAGATTCTTCTGACTAGAGTAGCCTTTAGGAACATCCTAACCCAGCCCCTCCACAGCCCCCCTCCCCACCCCCTTCTGTGTAGCTGACACTCTGAGCTCCAAAGATGCCTGGGCAACAGTTCCAGAGCATCACTAGGAAACATGCTAGCGAGAACCTTGCAAGAAAATGAGAATGTAGCCTATCTACATTCCTACCAGTGGAAACCAAGGTGTTATCTTTAGTTCAGTTTTTCTCACTGCCCTTTCATCAGCTACTCCTCTGAGTGAAATGACCTTCCAGAAGGCCCTAAGGACTGGACCAGGTACAGGGCAGTTGTGTGGTAGCATCGCATATTTAAAGATCCTGGTTACCTTGTTCTTTTAATCAAGGCCAACTTTAAATATGTTTCTGAATTGCACCTTTTAACTGCAGTCATCTTGGCTTAAGTGGCCTGGGGGGAATATATTAAGCTGACTTGCATTATGGATAAAGATACACTGGGTCAGCTATACATTAATTTTAAGAGATTTGACCTACAAAAGTTCTGATTCAACTCCTATATTTTGTGTTTCTCTTAGCCCTCCAGGTTCCCTCTTGTCAGTCCTGACAGGTTTTCAGCACTCTTCATCCACCCCTTCACTGTCCGAGGCTTCTACAAGGCACCTCACCTGGCACTCACCTCCTTGCTTCCTAGACCAGAGGATTTCAAGCCTGGATGTACAGTAGAATCACCTGGGAAGCTCAATTTTGTCTGTTTTTTTATTTTATTTTATTTCAATTCCAGGGCAGAATGTTGGTATATTTTAAAAGGTCCCAGACAACCTTATTGTGCAGCCAACTTTAAGAAACACTGCTCTAGACAGTGTTGTTGTGTTTTGTTTTGTTTTGTTTTGAACTTTTAAAAGCTATAGAACTTTTTGTTCAAGTGAACATTTATGCAAAAAGCCAAAGTATAAGAGAAATTGGAGCCATCAAAACACATGTCTCACTCGTTCACTTTTTGATTTGACATACGAGTAATTTGAGTTACGAGCTCCATCACTGGGTACTTCCCCACTCCATCAAAATATACCTTTTCTGAAAGCCACATCACTAAACCAGGGGTCCACAAACATTTTCTGTAAATGGCCAATGAGTAAATATTTCAGGCTTTACAAGCCATAGGATCTCTGTTGTAACTACTCCACACTGCTGTTGAGCACGAAAGCAGCCAGAGATCAAACATAAATGAATGAGCCCGGCTGTGTTCCAATACCACTTCATTTACAAAAGCAGGCTGTGAGCCGCATATGTTTGCTGACTCTTGTTTTAAAGCACGGCCCTGTCCTAAATGATTGATTGCTAATCTAACAAGCTAACTATATTTATGTTTAACTTCCATCCAAGTTATATCCGTGCTCTCCAAGTTACGTGTGTACTGGAGCCCTCTGATAACAGCCCACAATACCAAGAATTGGTTTTCCTAGATGGCTTTTGGTAGAGCTGAACCAAGGGAGTGATTATTTGGTGGGAGGCAAAATGTTTATGCAATGAGCTTTACTGGGATGAGAGTAACTCAATCTATAGTCTCTTCTGCATTGGGGTTTAAAGAGCAAGGAAGTGAAGACCCTCCAAGCACCTAGAAGTCCCTGGCAGGAGGGCACAGATTTGGGAGAGTGGTATCTCTAATGATCTTGTCCCCGTGGTCAGATACTCATGATGTGGTGTTGGGGTAGAAATGCCTTGCCAACGTCTGCCATGTTTGCTTGTAAGAGTCTGTGCTCAGGCTTCTCCTACCTGTAGAAGAAGCTCAGAACAAAATCTGAGCAACAATGCCCCAGGAAGGCTGTGGATGCTCCTTTAGTAGAGGCCACATGCACTGACAGGTGGTCCATTCAGAGTTTTGGGATTTGGTTTGGCCTCTCAACAGTTCTGCAGGTGCATTTACCTTTGCACTGTCTGGCTCAGGATTGTTTCTTTGGGGCCACTTTCCAAATCGACTCCTGTCTTCTGGTCATGCTGCTCCTGATGTGCTGGAGCTCACTTAACAACAACACATTCTTTCTATTGCTTTCAGATTCAAATTGACTTGACATTCACTTTTCTTTCTCACTCAAAAAAAATGCCTTGATTTTTTTCATCTACAGCCTTCTGTAAGTCAGAAATGAAAATAAATGTTGGAACTCATTAAATGCTGAAGAATTTAGGGAGAAGTGTGCTGAGATTTGCAGTTTACGTACAAGTACAACAAAAAACTGAGGTAGATTGATAGACGATAAGAGGATAGTTAGATGGATATGTGGAAAAATAAGAGAAAAATGTTAATGGTAGAATCCAGATGGTAAGTATATAAACATTCACTATAAAATTATTTCAACATTGCTGTGGTCTTGAAATTTTCATAATAAAATGTTAGAAATAATAAATGTTGGATTATTAAAAAATAATGTCTGCATATGAATTATGTCAGTGCTTGATTCAAGATTCAAAAACTTGGATCAGCATATGAGAACCACTCTACTTGGAGTAATAATTATGAGTAATACTATTACCAAGGAGCCAGATTGATTCTAATATTTTATTCTATAAGAGTGGCTATGAAATCCTATTAAATATCAAGTGCTAAATGAAGTGCTCTGGGCTCAGCATAATTTATTCTTATTTATCTCTTTCTTCCCTTTGGATCACAGGTGGCCAGAACTGGAGTCATCATCATAATCCTTGGTTATACTCTCATTATTGGACCATACGTGGCCCACTTCTATTTATTTATTACTTAGTAACTGTATTAAGCACTTGCAAACCTACCACTCAGAATAAAAGCCACATCCAATCCAATGGTCTTCCCACCCAATCCCAAATCATACTGAATTCTGTCATCATCATTCCCATGTTTGTGTGTTCTTCGTATTTCCAGGTAATCCTTTAAAATATTTTTAAATTGTTTTTAACTTTATAAAAAGGGTAGATTCATTTGACCAGTGTTGGGTTTTTTCCACTTAATATTATATTGCAGAGATTTACCCATACTGTTGCAAAATTATTTGATTACTGTGTAATATTCCATTATGTGAATCTACCAGTCATTTGTGTCAATCTACCAGTCAACGTAGTTGTGTCAATTTGTATTCCCCTCAATAATATGATCTCTATCCTTAGACAACACTCAATCAAGTATAATGTAAGAAAAAATAATGAAATGATTTAATATTACATGTACATAAATAGAGTGACTAATGGAATGGAAGCTTCAAGATCTGCCTCTTAGTGACAAGGAGAAAGTGGTAAATGGATTTGTCTGCCCCTCTCCATGGACATTCATTGGAGTTACGTCTAGATAGATGTCTTTGTTTCTCTCCTACTCCTGTTTTTGTAGTTTTAAAATTGTTTGCACTCTGTGAGTCTCTTGAGTTCCTTTTCATCTTAGAGACTATGGAAATGGTTTAACCTTCGATTCCCTGACAAAACCAAAAGCCCCTTCCTAACACAATTATTTTCTTCTACACAAAAAAGCTCCCTACACGCCTTTCCCAATAGTGGTTTGCCCTTCCTTTTTCATCAATTTTCTTCTATCTGGTGAGTGGCCTTGTGGTTGGAGGTCAGAGGTGCCAACTTAATTTACTTTGTTATTCAGCATCTAGAGATCTTACTTGAGCTTCTGGGTCTGTTAAAAACAGAAAGAGAAAAGAAAACAAATTGATGTGATTCATTTTATGGCTAATCAACTCCAGTCAGACTGCTGGAGTTAGTCTCATATCTGGACAGCCACCCCTGGAGATGGGTGGTCATGAGCAACGCGATTGATAGGCCCATGACCCACACCCCTCAAGAGCTTTCACACATTTATTTTGCGTATCAGCTCACCCAGACAGGGGAGAAGTCAGCCACCTCTCCTTCAGGTGTGAGGGTCACCTCAGGCTCCCTGACAGCCAGTGTTCAGTATGCTGCTCCCGCCTGCCAGTGAGCTCTACACCAAGGCGGCCTTATCAGATAGCGAGTTTCATTATATGCCATCCACTGGGGATCCTACTAAGAGCAATAAATTCATTTCACTGTGCTAGTCTCTAGACTATTAAAGCATTTTAGTCCTGTTTCTCCTTTAACTTCCCATGAGCCAAATACCCACTCTGGCATAATGTTATTCAGTACGAGTGAAAATGACTTTGACTCTGTTTCTCTCCCGTATAACACAATGAAGACACTTTGTCCCGGATTCACCTACAGCCTGGCTGTGTTATGGATAAAAACATGCCAAGCAGGCAGTCTTTTCTCCAAAACAGATTAAAATGACTTATAGCTAGCTAAGCCTTGCTTAGAAAAAGAATAGCTGGGGAAAAATGGCTTTCTTCTTATTTTTCATATCCTGACTAATACACTGCTTAAGGGAGGATGATCAGGAGAAAAAAAGAAAAAAGATGAAACATCACTGGAATATATAAAAGATCTAATCCCTTTCACTCTTCTTTCCGCCACAGATATCTTCTGCTGCCCTTTCCCCATGCTGAGAGTTAGCAAATAGACGGGGGATCCTGATGGAATTATAGAACATCTCCAGGGCTGGGCACAAGGTAGGTCTTAAAAAGATCTTGTTGGCTGATTGATTTGAGCAGAAATTACAGCTATGCCCGATCTATCATCTAAGTCAGCTGCAGGTCTAAACCCTGCCTATGACACATACCAGCATTGAGTAAATTTATTAACCTCTGGAGGCCTCTTTCCTCATCTATAAAATAGGAGAAATAGTTCCTCCATCATAGGTTTATTGTGAGGACTAAGTGGAATAACACAAACAAACCTCCTGGTCCAATACTTAACATACAAGTAACAAAAATACGAATGTTTCCTTTTCTTTGTCCTCCCTCCTGTGTAGAGAACTAAAGAGAGAGGCAAGAGAGAACAAGAAGACAGAGCTGGATTGTGTGGTTTCAGAGAGAAAGCTTTGTCACACCTGTTTGACTGAATGACCACAGAAAACCTGATCACCCTGTCTGAGGCAGGAATGAGGTTGCAGATATTCCAGATAACAACTGAGAGGAATGTCTTTGTGGTCAGAAGATGGGAACAGCTCTGCTTCCCAGGAGGCTGGGCTCGTGCTGGTCTTAAGTGTAACCAGTCACACTGTCCTCTTTATGTGTCCTGGGCTTCCTAGCTGCGTGTTTGGTACCAACTCCAGCCCTAGTTTCATCTTAATTCTTCTCTTCACATTCTTTCTCTGTCACCCACCACTCCTCTTGATGTCCTTGCTTAGTGTCCACAATGTTGTATGCTATGTACCTTTGCAAGCCACCTTGTACCCTACCTCATTTCTCTGTTGAGTAATGAAAACTCGGCTTCCCTGCTTTTCTCCCCTCAGATCTGCACCAGGCTCTTCCTTTACGCGCCTGATGGGAACACTGGAGGCTTGTCAGCTCTTCCAGCCACAGTCCTGCCTCAGAACAAAGGGAGGCCTGTTGCTTCCACAGCCATGGTCAGCCCCATCCCAGAATAAGGGGAAATTGGGGCTAAACTTTCCAGAACTCTGAAAAAAGCCCCCTTATCTGCCAAGAACATAGGTGACAAATCATCTTCTCACTTGTCTGTCCAATTAAAGACATTGTTTTATAAATAACTAGAGGCCTGTTTCACAAAGAGATTCGTGCAATAGGCCTTCCCTTCTACTGGCTGCAGGCACCGGTTTTCCCCCGGCACCCGGGACCCAGGCCTTTGCTCTGGCCAGAGCGGCCTTCCGCCTTCCGTCTTCCCTGCTCCGGCTCGCCTTCAGTCTTTGCTCCCTGCTCCGGCTCACCTTCAGTCTTTGCTCGGCTGCTTGGAGCCTATGTATGCAAATTAACTGCCATCTTTGTTGGTGGTTTAATTTGCATATTGTGCTAATTAGCCAATGGGAGGTGTAGCGAAGGTATGGTCAATTACCCTCTTTGTCTATTATTAGATAGGATTATTTTTCTAAAAATGTTCCCTTCTTAAGCATTTAGTCCCTTAGCTAAGCATTAGAAAAGATCTGTCCCTTTAAATAGAATAACTTTACAATACCTGATATGGTCAACCCTGAGGAGTTCCTTGGAAAGTGTGTGAAATCTATCAGAAAACTCTTTTAATCCATTCTTAAACTCTGGACTTAGTTCTGAAGGACACCACTAGAACTATTATGATTGGAGGCAAATGTGGAGTGAATAAGGACAAATAAGAGATTGTCCACCTAAAGTTGTATATTTGTGCCTCGATATGTTCAAATAGCCCATCAATTATTAACTGACTGGGAAAATCTCCAAGAACTGCATCAAAACACACAGCACCAGAAGGCACTCACCCAAACAGGTTCTATTTATTGAATGTTGTTTACTACCTCTTGGCAGCTTTGTCTTTTTAGAGGCTGTTTGGAAGTCTCCCTGAGGTATATACTGTCAAAAGGAGAGATCTGTGTATGGATTTCTTAAATAAAAGACAGGCAGAATCCCAAAGGCAAGTGTGCTAACTTCAGATTCTTAGAGAAATCAAAGAAAACTGTTGATTCACGGACCCTCCTATGTTGAGTCCCTTCAATCTGTAGCATCAGCTCAGGACTGTGATTTAGTGATAAGGGTTAGACCTGTAAACCAGGCTAAGATATGATGAAATTCAGAACTTAAAACATTGTGAGTGTGAACTGACGAATAAATATTAGAAGAGAAGAAAATTCATGGTATTTAAGTGGTAAGTTGGTGTAGTCCATTCTTGGAATTTTTTTTTAATTTGAAAATCCTTTGTTTTGTTATCCTAAAAGATAGGAGGAGTTGAGAAAGAATGAGAAACAGAGGAAATTTTATTCTGTAGGTCTGAGAATTAATTTTTTTTTACCACATGCAATATAAAAACGTGGCTTTCAAAAGCGTACACAATTGAGTAGTCTGTTGGGTATGAAATTGTGAACCTATTAGGTCTATTTATTGAGTTATCTTTGCGATGAGCATTTTGTTGAAGCTTCACTTTCAAGGAAATAAGAATGAGATGATGGAATGAAGAAAGGGGTTGGGAAAACTGACCTGCTAAGATCTCGTGAGTAACTGAGCCTGGCCCTGACTCTGCAACACAGCCACAGAGATGGCCACACGTCTCAGAGCTAAGCGGGAATCACATGGGCACTTGCACAGGACACAGCAATTTAATGCATGCCCATGTCTCTAGTGGGGGCTGCTTGGTTGGGTGGCTGTTGCCACACTGAGAAGCTCAGGTGTCTACTCCTATCTGAAGCTAGAGGCACGTGGAGGAGTCTGGGGTACCCACTGGAACCTACAGAAGGCAAGGGTGGTCAGTTTCATGATGAGGGTGTCCACGAGCATCTTTTGCATTTTCTCACCACCAACCCTCCTCACAACCTGGGAGGAGGCCGATGTGGAACTCTTAGGGCATTGGATGCAACATTGCTCAGGAAACAGTGATAGCCAAACATTTGGATGGCTTGTTCTATATTAATCCTCATTTTCTGATCAGACAATGGAGACCACGGGAGGTGAAAGTACTTGCCTAAATCCACATGAAGCAAGGCGGTGGCTGAAAAAGTACTAAAACCTACGAATTACAGATTGCAGTCCCTTGATTAAGCTTTCAAAAGGGTTGTTCTTCTTGCTATAGGAGTACCTTAAAATGAATAAGCCCATAATTGTAGGATCAATAAAATCTCAATAACTTTTAATCTAACACAGTGATTTTCAACTGGTGTGCCACGACACAATGGTGTGCCACAAGAAAACACACTGATGTGCCGCAAGAATTTTTAAAACAGGCAATACCTGACTATTTAGTCAGGGACACTGACCTCCTTTCCCTTCGATTGTCACATTAAAAAATGACAACAGCCAACACAACAATAATTATACTTATTTTTTGTCAGATCAGCAAAAAATATATTTTTCGCTGTGTCACCGAATTTTAGTAATTACTTTATGTGTGCCATGAGATGAAAAAGGTTGAAAATTGCTGTTCTAACATATAGAAGCATGTTTGGAAAAGATTGCCAGGGTTTTTAAAGGAGAGAAAACACATGAAAGCATATGGAACTATTTTAAAGGAAAATATTTCACAAATCTGGAGTATAATTATTGTGGCTTTTAAAAAATTTATTTGTTTATTATTTTTTAATCCTCACCTAAGGATATTTTTCTATTGATTTTTAGAGAGAGTCAAAGGGAGAGGGAGAGACAGAGGAATATCAGTGTGAGAGAGACTACATCGTTTGATTGCTCCCACATCCATCCTGACCAGGGCCAGGGATCAAGCATGCAACCGAGGTACATGCCCTAGACCTGGGACCCTTCAGTCCAAGGGCCAACGCTCTATCCACTGAGCCAAACCAGCCAGGGCTAATTTTTGCTTATTGTAGTATTGCACCACTTGCATTTCCACAGACAGTATAGTACTGAACCTCAGGGGAACGGTGATAGGGGCACAGAGTGCTAGCTCTGTCTAGAAGAGTGAGAAATTGGGGTTCCATCTTCCTTTGGTGACAATTCAAAGGAATTCACCATATTTTTGCTACGTCATCTGAAAATTTATATCCCCAAAATAACAGCTGTAATGTGCTTGATGAACAGCATCGTATTCCATAACAGCTCTCAGAGTCACATGCTCTGTGCTATGCCTAATATTGAATGACAAAATGGAGATGAATTCTTGGGCTACAACCATCACCCTCTCCTACCCTATATTCCTCATTGTGTGAAAACAGTGCCATTTCCCCCTGAACAGCAGACCTAAGAAAGACTTACATTTTCCTTTTACACTTCCCCTGAGGAGCAAATTTCACAAGAAACAGAGTTACATCAACAAAAGCAATTTTGTGCCTAAAGCATTCAGAAATACTCAGCCTACCCGGCCATCATTAGCATTCCATTGCACACTTCGTTCCTAACAAGCACTCCTTGGCCCTTCCAACGGTGATCACTGTAGCTCTTCTTCACTCACTTTAAATTAATTCATCCTTGGGGATAATAGGACTGCCAGGTTAGCAGCCCTAGAATCTAACCTCATAATTGTATTCACCTACAGCCTTACAAGCCTCCCTTAGCAATCACTTTTAAAAAAAAATCTGATTCTCTCCACATCCTGGAGTTTAGAAAGTAGGCAGTGAAGGGCACAGCTGACCCAGACCTAAAGGTTGATTTCTAAATTACATAAGTGAGGAGATAAAGCATTCTACTCCTTGCTGGGGGTTAACGGATACTTACAAAGCACTATTAGGTCACATTACTGTGAGTGATATGAGTGAAAGAATTCATGTACAAAACCACACTCTTCCCTTGAGTTTGCTAATCTTGGTTGATTTTAACCCATTATCTCTTTTTTTCTTGTGTCTAGTTCAGAAATGTACTTGATGATAATAATAACTTGGTGCCAACTGAAGTAAATAAAATACTAACCTAATTGGAGATTTGAGAGATCAAGTTGATGCCATATTTGAAGCCCCTCCTCTGAATATTATGAAGGAACCGATATTTTTGAGCACCTGCTGTATGCCAGGCTTTGTGCTAGTACTTTACATTTACTGTCTTATTCCATATTCACAACAACCTGCTGAAATAGATTTTTACCTCCTTTGATTACAGAGTAGAATTTGAGGTTTATAAATGTTAAGTCAATTGTCCAAGACCACACAGCTAGTAAATAGGTGGCAGAGACAGACTCCAAACCAATAGCTCAGAGCAGGTCCTTTTTATAACTTTATGCAACTCTCAGGCAAACCATTACTGCCCCCCACCCCCCACCCCCCACCCCTCTCCAGGAAAGCCATGCGCTGGTAGGAGCAGGAGGACAGGTCCAGCTGGTGACGCAGGGTATTAGGCCAAGCAGTAAAATCTGTATTTGTGGGAGCTGAGATCCATCTTCTTGACAAAGCTCTGAAACTTTGGCCCAACAGGTCATATCCAAGAAATTGCAGAGTAAAGTAATCCCCTCTAGGCCCTTGGGAAAGCCAAACCCAAAATACATATCTATGGTTTCAATCAAAGCCCATTACAGGAATTACTGGATGTGTTGAGCAGAAAGAACAGCCATTCATTGGGTCAGACTGTGCTGGCAGGAGAGACAATTGCTGAGCAAAGCTGAATGAGTCTAAAGTCAGAACAGAGAGATCCAAGCTGGGCAGAGCCAGTGGACAGCTGCTCTGCTAAGTTCCCTGGGGAGCAGTTTTTTCTGAAGTAATTGCTTCAAACCCTGGCCTTACCTGACCTTATTTTTAAGTGTGTCTCCCCCCTAGTAGACTGAGAAGCTGCATGGTTCCTCCCAGGGAAGGTTCTAGAAAAAACTGTATAGGGAAGTCTAGGTTAGTTTAAACCTCTGTGTCCCCAGGGTCAAGCTTAGATCAGAGGAGGACCTCAATACATATTTGTGGAAGGAAGAAGTGAATAGACCAGATTCAAGTACCATTAACAAGTCATACCAAACAAGTCTGGGGTCCAAAGTTGCGTGTCAGAAAAGGACAAAGGAAGCCATAGCTGAACTCCCCAGTGTGTCATGGCTACAGTCAGAAAAGAGGGCTCAGTCACTAGGAGATGTGGATTGAGGGACTCCTCAATCACAAGGACAGGCTGGGGTGGGAGAGGAAAAAGCCAATTATTGGAAAGTGTGGAAAGAACAAGGGATACATCCTGCCTCCAAGGAACTGGAAAGTTACTTAGAATCTTAACCACCATGACACAGGAAGGAGGAGAGGCCAGAGTACCAGGATGTGCAGGCATTGAGAATAGCAGGACTAACAAGCAAGATCCTGACTAGTATATTCCCTTAACTGGTGCCGTTGTTAGTCTTAGGATAGCACTGAACCTGCAGAGTTCTGTACTCTTCACAGAAAATGCTCCAGGTTCAGCAGACATGGAAACCTAACAGTTATTGTACATCTTCCTGGTGGCTAGTTTCCTGTTTATTCATTCTGCCCCCTGAATAGCTGAGGGGATAAGGCAAACACTTCTTCATTTGGTAAGAGATCTGCTTCACCTGATCAATTTTTTAAAGAGAGTAATGACAAAAAGCATTGATGAACTGTTAATTACCTGGAGAAATATGGCAGAAAGGCAGTTTATATATAAGCACAGTTCTTTTAGGAAAGTGTGATACAAAGGAGCAGAATGACCCTGAAGGGAGAGGCATAAAGTTTCAGCTGAACAGTACCTTATCAACCCACTCCCTGGCTGTATACTCCTGTACCCGGGTTATTTACCCCTTGCTAGCATCCTCTGCTATTCCCATCTCAGTATACATTGCATAGTTTTTACAATTGCCAGATTTTATTTTTATCTCTATAAACTCCAACAGAATTGGTAACATGTCAATTTTTTTTTCATCTTTGTATCCCCAGAACCCAGGTCTGTGCCTGTGATGCTCAATAAATAATAGTTGGATGGATGGATGGATGGATGGATGGATGGGTGGATGGATGAATGAATGAATGAATGAATGAATGAATATCAAGAATTTACCTCTAATTTCAACTACAGGAAAGAAAAAAGTTAGAGCAAAAAATACAGGGATAGTGTTGCTTCTAAGTTTCTCCTTGGATGGCTCCTGTAGTGCAGTGTAGGAACATATAATCTCTCTCAACACAGAGCTTGAGGCTGGAAATCCAAAAATTACAAGAAAAGAATGGATGACAAGACAAATGCTATAACTTAACAGCAATTTCTAGGTCACTGGCAAATGACTACCGTTAATAATTACAAGCTTTTATGGGGCCCTTTCTATTTTCAGAGTGCTTTCCCATCATTAATTTGTTATTTCTCACAACATCGCTATGAGGCAGATCATCACTATTATCACATTACAGATGCACTAAGGATGTCAAGTTGAATTTAATTGACCCAGGAATGTACCTATTTTTAGTAGTTCATTTGCCCCTCTGCTTTCTGGTCTTAAAAATCTATTGATGCAGCCTAGAGGGTGGTACTGCTAAAGTGCAATTTAGAAAGAAACATTGAGACAACCACAGAGGATCACGGGAGCAGAGTAGGTACTAAATTTCAGAAAGGTAAGACGCGCCAGAGAGAAGCTTTGATGTATTTTAGAAGAGCATGCATGAACTTCTTACCATTTTCTGAAAAACGACTTTTCTCCTAAGGTTACTGCCACCTTGAAAATACGGGTTTAGTTTAACATGCATAGGGTTGAAAGCAGTTTGTACAATTTAGCCTCACAATGCTGAGCCAGGTTTCCTACAGTGCTATCTCTGAGTCCTAGGACCAAATTACTTTGTTCATAAGGGAGGTACATGTGATTAGACATTCACTCCAAGGACTAAAGCAAGTATGATCACGTGCTGGAGATAGCATTGCCCAAAGAAGGCTGGTGGATCTGTGGAGCAGCGTTTCAATTATTGGAACTGTACATCTACATATTCAAGGGGAGTGTTTAGCTTCCTGTGTATGGCATGTTTGTCCTCCCCCTCTCCACTGTCTGGCTTTCCATTTGTCCACCTGAGAAGCCTTCCCAACAAGCACTGAGGTTGTCTTTGTTGTGGGTTAAATTGTGTCACTCAAAAAGATATGTGGGCCCTAGCTGGTTTGGCTCAGTGGATAGAATGTCAGGCTGCAGAGTGAAGGGTCCAAGGTTATATTCCAGCCAAGGACACATGCCCAAGTTGCAAGATATATACCCAGTAGGAGGAGTGCAAGAGGCAGCCAATCAATGATTTTCTCTCACCATTGATATTTCTATCTCTCTCTCCCTTCCTCTCTAAAATCAATAAAAATATATTTAATAAAAAAGATATGTGGGTGTTCTACCCCCTAACACCTCAAAATATGACTTTACTTGGAAATAGGGTTGTTGCAGAGGTAATCAGGTTAAAATGAGGTCATTAGGATAGGCCCGAATCTAGTATAATGGTGTCCTTACAAAAGGGAAATTTGAATACAGAGACAGATGGCCCTGTGAAGACGGAGTGATGCATCTCTAAACCAAGGAACACCAAAGATTGCCAACAAACCCCCAGAAGCTGGGAAGAGGCAAGGAAGGATGCTACCCCTATGGGTTTCAGAGGGTACATAGCCCTGCCAATGAATTGACTTCAGACTTCTAGGCCTCCAGAACTATAAAACAACACATTTCTGTTTTTCTAAGCCACCTATGTGGTACTTTGTCATGGCAGGCCTAGGGAACTAGTACAGTCCTATTAATAGATAAATTTTAAAAGAGATGAAAAGTGACATGTTGTCCCCACCACTGTCCAGTATTTAATTCTTCCTCATGCTAAGTCACTTCCTAATATATAATAATACTAGGGGCCCAGTGCACGAATTCGTGCACCTTGAAAGGAACTGTGGGCCATGAGGCTGCAGTGGGCACAGGGGTGGGTCTCTGGCCATCCTTTGTGCCCCGACCCGGCCCCTCCTGGCCTGGACCCCAGTGCCCTGTCTGCCGGAAGCCCTGCTCCCGCAGCCACTGCTCCCACACACTGATGGCGCTGAGAGTGATTGGGGCTGGCGCCAACAGCAGGTGCAAGCAGGGCCAGCACCGTCAGCAGGTGCAAGTGGCGGCTCCAGCACCAGCAGTGGGTGCAAGTGCCTGGCAGGACTGCGGTGCGCAGGAGCAAAGAATTTTCAATAACCATCAGAGGCTCGCCCCAATGACAGTGACCGGCACCCTGCCGTGGTCTGGCGCCCCCACTCACCTGCTCCACCATCCCACCACAGCAGATGCCCACCATGTTCTGCACTCTGCCACCTGCTGCTGACACCCGCCATGTTCTTCACACACCCCCTGATGGTCAGCCCATGTCATAGCAACCGGTTGTTCGGTTGTTCCAAAGTTCAGTCTATTTGGATATTAGGGTTTTATATTAGGGTTTTAGATAGATAGATAGATAGATAGATAGATAGATAGATAGATAGATAGATAGATAGATGAGTGTGTGAAAGATGATCTCCATCATCCAGATGTTTGGAAAACATTTTGAGTTGCTTTATTAACAATTAAAATTATGATCTCAGCTCTGCATCTTAGAAGCTGCCCTCTAAAAAAGTATAAGATTTTTATATTAACAAACTATATCTTTAGTTTGTTAGGAGACTCTCATTTGAAAACACTTTGATCACACAAAAGACACTGGGGAAAAGGTGAATGATCTGATACAACCTATCACCACCACAAAGAGAGTGCTCCCAATGCAGATCTTACTAGTATCCATCACAAGCAATGTTTAAAGCAGTAAATTAAACCCAAGTGACATACAACAAAAGAAATAACAAAGAATAAAGATGAATAAGACAGAATATATAAAAATAAGAAAATCAACAACAAAAGTTGGTTCTTTGAAAAGACATTTAAAGATGATAAATATTTAGCACAACTGATAAGAAAAAGAGAAATAAGATGCAAACTGTGAATATCAGAAATATAAAAGGAACATTACTATAGATTAAACAGATGTTAAAAAGTTGATATTATAAATGACATTATGTCAACAAATTGACGATTTGGGCAAAATGTACACATCCAAAGAAAAACACAATTTAATACTTCAAAGAATGCATAGCTTACCCAGAGCGGTTCTTACACAGAACTTCATGATATGATGGATTCGTAGATTTGGGGGGTCACAGAGGTGGCTAGAAATGTGTCTGGGAGGATAAATCCAGGCCACACTGTGACGTTCTTTCAATGAAATGTCAAGGACTTGAGAATTTATTCGGTAGACCATAGAGTCAGTTGTGATTGAGTGAGGCAATATGACCAGATTAATGATACAGAAAAATTCTTAGCAATATATGAAAGAAATTGAAAATTGGAGAGAAGACACAGGGAGTCTAGATAAGACCGTCACAATAATGAGAGAAGAATGAAAGCCTGATGCGGTGAAGAATTAAAAGGTGTATTCTTCCATGTTCATCCATGCCTACCCTTTATCTGAACCTGCTAAGTGAAGAAGTACAGATTCTGCAAACATTGGCTATGCCTGGAAAGTTGCCATCTCCATCTCAGGAGCATCTTCACTGTTGATGGCTTGCGAGAGAGGGACAACCCCCTGGAGGACCACTGTCAAAACGTTTTTATTCTGACAAGTTCTTGGGTGCTAGTCCTTGTCATGCTTCATATCTCAGGGCACAGTCAAGCATGAAATTTCCTGTGAAGTTAAAAGAAAAAGTTATGTTATCTGTTCAAAAATCACAGGACAGAAACTGCAAACAGCCCAGATCTGAGGACTACAAAGTTGGATCAACATTTTTTGACACCAGCTGCTTTACCTGGGGAATGTAGTCTGATAAGATAGACAGGAAATGCTAAACAGTAACAAGGGGGAAAGCATAGGAATGCTGCAGCTTGTTTATGCTTTTATCTGGAAAAAGACTGCTCCTCTAGCCCTGTGGACATAAGAAACCCCTCCTTGATTTATAAACAAGGTATATATGCACAAGCATCCAGCAGAGACAAGACCCCCTCCCTTTTCCTTTTTGTCTCTTTCTATATAAAGTATATGAGATGGGGGTATATGCAGAATGGAGTTAGCACAGCAGACCTGGTTTGCTGCAAGATTGGTCCTTGGCTGGCATCTGGAATTTAGATTTCAAGAATGTCCCCACCATTGACTAATCAGAGCAGCTCGCTGTGTCTAACATGTTTGTACAAACTATATGGTTTATCCTTGTATTAGTCAGGGTTCTCCAGAAAACAGAATCAATAGGGTGTGTGTGTGTGTGTGTATAGTGGGGAGGGGGAGTATTTTAAGGAATTGGCTCACATGATTGTGGAACCTGCACGATGGGCTAGCAGGCTGGGGATTCAGGAAGAGCCAATGTCGAGTTCAAGCCCAAAGCTCATCTGCTGGCAGAATTTCTTTTATCTAGGCCCTTGACGGATTAGATAAGGCTCACCCACATTATGGAGGGTATTCTGCCTCATTCACTGTCCACCAATTTAAATGTAAATCTCATCCAAAAACACACTCACAGAAACATTCAGAATAATGTTTGACCAAATATCTGGGTGTTGTGGCCCAGTCAGTTGACATAAATTTACAATGCTGAACCCCTGCTTTCTTCCTGGCAATCTGGACATATGTGGTTCATGCTAGACAGAGGTTGCCTCTGTGATCAGCTCCCAGTAAAAACCTTAGGAACTAAGTTCCTAATGAGCTTCCCTGGCAGACAACATTGAACAAGGGTTGTCACAACTTGTTGTTGGGGGAAGTAAACACATCCTGTGCAAATCCACTGAGAGAGGACCTTTGGGAGCTCGCATCTGGTTTCCCCCAGACTGCATTCCATATGCCTTTTCCCTTTGCTGATGGTGCTTTTCATCCTTTTGCTGTAATAAATCATAATTATGAGTTTAACTAAAGAGTCCTGTGAGTCTTTCTAGTGAATCATCAAACCTGGGGGTGATTTAGTGGACCCTCGATGCAGGGTATTATAAGAGTCCATTTTATTCCCCCTTTCCCTTGAAATATTGAAAGGCGTAATGCAAGTAAATCACATATTGTATCCAAAGGACATTATAATTAATAACATTAAAATAGCTCAAGAGGAACTAGTGATTATATAGTATTTTGGAAATATGAATTGCTACATAAATACTAGGTAACAATAATAAGACAAATTCTACTTTTCTATGAATTCCACAGGACATTTCCACAGATTTTTATAGGAAACAAACTTAATTATGTATGCCCAGCAAGAACTGTTGTAAACCATTTAAATAGATCTAGACTGTTTTTAGTGAGAAGGATAAGTACAGAGATCCAATAACCAAAGGGGAAAATGTTTGGGAACTAGTAAATGAAATTTCAAACCTAATAGGTTTTGAAATCAGCTTATTGGAATTATAAGGAAATAGTTCATGCATAATGATCCCTAGGTTTTGCTTAATGGTCATACTAATTAACTTCTCAAATTCAATAAAAGTGTAGGAAATGTATGTATATTCAGTAATTGACAAATAAATCATGTTAATTACATATTCATATAGCCAATCATAATTCTTCTAACTCAGTCTATTAAGCAAGAGTTCTTTAAGATAATTATTCATTTTAAAAAATGTATAGGGGGTGGGGAGAGGTAGGAGGGAGTACAGGGGTGATAAATGGTGCTGGAAGGAGATTTGACTTGGGGTGGTGGTGAACACATAATACAATATACAGATGATGTATATAGAATTGTACACCTGAAACCTATATAATTTTATTAACCAATGTCACCCCAATAAATTCAATGAAAAAAAACTTAATGAGCCTCAAAGAATTCTCAACTAAATTTAGTCTTGTTTCTCATCTTGATTAGATTAACTCCAAATAATTCAAACCACAATAGCATGAGGGATGAGAAATAGCCTTAAATAACTTGGTTGTTCACGCAACCTTTAGATTGTGAGTTATCAGTCCCCAGACTGTAAGCTCCTCAACAAGCAAGAACCACATTTTTTCCATGTCATGTAAATTCTCTAAGGTGTTTGGCAGCACTGTGGAGTACTCAGTACCTTCTGTTTGATGGTGCTGACAAGACCTAAAAAATTATCCCTCTAAAAACCTACTATTAAAATGTAACAAAACTGCTCTAGCTGGTTTGGCTCAGTGGATAGAGCGTCAGCCTGAGAACTGAAGGGCCTCAGCTTTGAATCCTGTCAAGGGCACGTACCTCGGTTGCAGGTCCTCCCTGGCCCAGGACCTGGTCAGGACACATGCAGGAGGCAACCAATCGATGTGTTTCTCACATCAATATTTCTCTCTGCCTTACCTCTCTCTTCTATTCTCTCTAAAAATCAATGGAAATATATTCTCAGGTGAGGATCAAAAACAAAAAAAAAGTATAAAGTGACTCCTACTGGTCAGCAGTTTTGAGGCTCCATGATGTTATATAAACAAGAGTTTTCTAAATCTTTTGGTATTAACATCCTTTTGAGTCCTGCTTTAGTAAAATGTGTATCCCCAAGGCCTTATAATATCCAGACACAATCTCTAGTGGGTTTGAAGGTGTTGGGTGACTTAGTGCTGGGATTTTTCCATTTTAGGGCTGTGCGTCCACTGTTGTTGCATGGGGAAATGTTAAACAGGATTACCATATGACCCAGCAATTCTTCCTCCACAGCAGATGACTGGTGAAAAGCCTCATCCCCAGGAAGTGATTAAAAGAACACACCAAGAAAATTTTATCCAACTTTGTATCACAAACAAGGCTGGCATTCAATCCCTTGACATGTATAATCTAAAGCAGTGATTCTCAAAGTGTGATTCTCAGACCATCATCACCTGGGAACTTGCTAAGAACAAATTATTTGTCAACAACAACAAAACAACTCAATTCAAAAATGGGCGAAAGACTTATATAGTCATCTATATATACCCAGCCACCAAACAACGAAATGACCTGCACTCGGGGGTCCCTCAGCCCAGCCTGTACCCTCTCACAGTCTGGGACCCCTCGGGGGATGTCCACCTGCTGGCTTAGGCCTGCTCCCCGGGGGATTGTGCCTAAGCTGACAGTGATACATCCCTTGGGGGATGTCCACTTGCCAGCGGGCCGAAGCTGCAGTTGAACATCCACAGAGCTGCTGAGGAGGCAGGAGAGGCTCCCACCATCGCCAATGTGATGCCTTCAGCCTGGCTTGTGGCTGAGCAGAGCTCCCCCTGTGGGAGTGCACTGACTACCAGGGGGCAGCTCCTGCATTGAGCATCTGCCCCCTGGCAGTCAGTGTGTATCATAGTGACCAGTCATTCCCAGTCGTTCTGCTGTTAGGGTCAATTTGCACATTACCGCCCTAACGGGTTTGGCTCAGTAGATAGAGCATCAGCCTGCAGACTGAAGGGTCCCAGGTTCGAAACCGGTCAAGGGCATGTACCTTGGTTGCGGGCACATCCCCAGTAGGGGGTGTGCAGGAGGCAGCTGATCGAAGTTTCGCTCTCATCGATGTTTCTAACTCTCTATCCCTCTCCCTTCCTCTCTGTAAAAAATCAATAAAATATATTTGGGGAAAAAAATTGCATGTGCACATTACCCTTTTATTATATAGGATAGAAGCCTGGTGCACGGGTGGGAGCCAGCTGGTTTGCCCTGAAGGGTGTCCCAGATCAGGGTGGGCAGGGGACCCCCAGCTCCCTACGATCGCCCATGCCGCCCATGCAGCCTCAGTCCGCAGCTGCAGCCTCCCCCAATCGTGGGCTCCGCCCCTGCCCGGGCCTTACGCCTCTGGCCGAGGCATTAGGCCCGGGCAGTGGGGACCCCCAGCTGCAGCCGCCCCTGCCCAGCCTAACGCCTCTGGCCGAGGCGTTAGGCCCAGGCAGGGGACCCCCCCAGCTGCAGCCACCCCCGATCGTGAGCTCCGCCCCTTCCCGAGCCTAACGCCTTTTGGTTGAGGCATTAGGCAAGGGCAGCGGGGAGCCCAAGCTGCAGCCCCCCCCCCTATAGTGAGCTCCACCCCTGCTCAGACCTCAAGGCTCTGGCCGAGGCGTTAGGCCCGGGCAGGGGAGGCGCCAGGCTGTGCCTGCCCCCCGATCGTGGACTCCGCCCCTGCCACGGG